>NC_133376.1:44505868-44578450 GCF_049309525.1 Garra rufa | reverse complement strand
CCCGCTTTTTTAACAGACACAAGGAACATGACTGCTGCAATTGGAGTGGTATGAACAGTCTGAGCTTACGTAGTGTAGTCTTTGTATAGGCAGTTAGACTTCCTGCAGCACTTCTGTCTGCAACTCGTCGACATTAGGCTGAGGTTCTGGCAGAGGTTCAGTGTTGTTGTAGGCAGGGTGTTTGTTCAGGTGTATGCATGAGGTGGTGCCTGTTTTGTACATATGTGGCATCTCCGGCCTGGATATGTTAGCTGTTTGGCTGCAGGGCTCTTCCTATAACCTTTCCCAATCTGTTATATTTCCTGTCCTTCTGTATCCTTACTGTCTGCCCTGTTTGCAATGAGGCCAAGGGTCTGACTGACCTGTCATAATGCACCTTTCCTCTCAGTCTGGTCCATTTTAGAGCCGACTGGACCTGGTTTTCTACCTTTGGCACATACATGACTTTGGTCATAGGAATAAGGGTCTTGGTGCGCAAGCCCATTTACCACGGTCAGCGTTCAGTATGAGCTGCAGCTGTCTAATGGTCTTCTTGGGAAGGCCAGTTAGGAGACCATTACAATAATCCACCCTGCTGGTGATAAAGGCATGAGCAAATTTCTCCAAGTGTTGACTGGAAACAAAGCATAATGTTTTTTAGATGATAGTCTTTGTAGTCACGTCAATGGAAGAGAGAGGTAACCCAGCATACAAAGAGTTACAATAATCGAGTCGAGTGGAAATGAAAGCATGGATAAGAGTTTCAAAGCTTTTCCTGCTCAAGAAAGGTTTGACTTTAGCTAATCGACGGATATGGTAAAAACCAGTGCTAACTACCTGCTTGTCTAGTTTGAGACGGTTGTCCGAGTGAATTCCAAGATCTTTGACATCTGATGTAAGAAACGGAGTAAGTGCGCCAAGATCAAACGAATTGCCATTTAAATTTTTATTTGCCCCAAATTGAATGATTTGGGTTTTCTCGTCATTAAGCAGCATAAAGTTATTAGTAAGCCACGTTTTGATTTCTTGCAAACAGGCTTCTAGTCTTTTATACGCTGAGTTGTCATTGCGTTTTATTGGTATGTAGAGTTGTGTGTCATCTGCGTAACAATGATAAGATATCCCAAACTTAGTTATGATGGATCCCAGGGGCAACGTATACAAAGAAAATAGCAATGGTACTAATATCGAACCCTGGGGCACACCACAAGTGAGCTGAGCCGACGAGGATGAAAAGGTACCTAAGCTAACAGAGAAAGTTCTATTAGACAAGAAAGATTTAAACCATTTTAAAACTGTGCCTGAAATGCCAATGGAGTGTTCAAGCTGCAATAAAAGAATCCTGTGATCTTCAAAATCAAAAGCTGCACTCAAATCCAACAGTACTAATGCCATGGTATGACCTGCATCTGTGGTCAATAAAATATCATTGAAAACTTTTAACAGCGCTGACTCAGTGCTGTGCAAGGTTTTAAAGCCGGACTGAAAGATGTCAGAGATAGAATTAGTTTGCAAATAGTTTTGCAGCTGGAGAAAAACAACTTTTTCAAGGATTTTGCATAGAAAAGGCAGGTTAGAGATGGGTCTATAATTTGCATGATTTGCTGCATCAAGGGAGGGTTTTTTGAGAAGTGGCAAGTTTAAAACAGGCTGGAACCGTCCCAGTGGACAGACAGTTATTTATAATAGATAAAATGTCTGAACCGACTGTATCAAAGATCTGTTTCAGAAGAGGTGAATTAAGTAGGTTTCAATTTTAAGATGATTTCTCTACATGTCTGAAGAGAGACCGGTGCAAAATCGCTCCACTGAGAGCAGGAGTAAGAAGGATCGGATACTGGTTGTATCGAGGTAAACGATTGGGCTCGAATAGTGCTGATTTTGTCAGAGAAAAAATTAAGAAACGTTTCACACTCAAAAGTTTGTTGAGAATAACATTCTGGGACAGTTAGAGTTTTTTACAATAATATCAGATAAAAAATTATGCTTAGCTGTCCTGACAGCCTTTTGAAAATTACATAAGGAGGCATTAAGCATTTCAAATGAAATTTGAAGCTTGTCTTTCTTCCATTTACGTTCAAGCCTTCGGCTCTGTTGTCGTAGGGATCGAATATCGTCATTGATCCAGGGCTGAGACTTGTTTCGAGGACAGATGAGCTTTTGAGGTGCAATAAAATCCAAAATGTCCGAGCATTTGTTATTGAAAAAGAGAATCTGGTCATCAACATCAGAAAATTATGCGAGTCTGAAATAAGCACATTGTCAGTCCCCAAGTAAAGTTCTGAGATGACATGATTTGAGTGTCAAGTCAGAAGGCGAGACCAACATGCTTGGCGTGGTAAAGTTTTAGGTGGAGCTGGTAGAAATGTAGAAAAGAGCACTGGTCTGTGGTCAGACAGTGGAGTGTCACAGATGTCAATGTCTACCACAGATAACCCAAAAATCAAAATTACATCAAGTGTGTGCCCATGACAGTTTGTAGGACCATTTACCCATTGAACAATGTTCAGGGAAGATAAAAGGCTTATAAATTCCTAGGCTAAGGCATTGGCAGAGCAGCAGACATGGATATTAAAATCACCAACTATTAAAATATGATTGTATCTGCTAAGAACATTCCCTAGAAAGTGAGCAACTCGTTTATGAAGTTGCTAGATGATAGGGGACGATAAATTACTAAGAGTAAGACAGGATGAGAACTGACCAAATAGATTTGTTGCACCTCAAAACTACTGCAGATTATCATAGGTAATTGGCGGCAATGTATTTTATTTTTGAAAACAGTCACAAGTCCACCACCCCAGCCAGTCAACCGGGAGGTATTAAAATAGTCATATTCGGGAGGAACCAGCTCAGAAAGAGGACTCAGATCACCTGATTCTCTTCCAACAATCTGATTTTGTCCAGATTGTTGGAAGAGATAAAATTGTTGCAGATGAAGGTTTTGTTTGCCACGGATCGCACTTTGGCAAGCCCTATTCTGAGCTGCGGTGGATCCAGTTGAGCATCAGAAACTGCAAAGTGAGTGCAAGTTGCAGTGATTCACTTTCCTGCGACGAAGCCGCGGGGAACTCCAGCTGGAAATCTTGGTAGGCGAATCTGGAACAGCCGAGGGAATCCACAAACCACCATGCTCCGCCGAGCCCCAAGAGATGTGAAGGTGGCAGGCCGCTTCTGACCGCACCTTCGACAGCGGGGAAATAGTGGAGCCCATATACAAGCAGCGAATGGCTGCATAAAACAAATAAAAACAATAAAAACGTAATGAGTAGCACAGAGAGTGGACGGCACACCAAACACACCGGCGCCATCTTCCATGATGAACATCCATTTAAACTTTTGCTCTCCTATACTTAGAACTATTTGCTGTTGCGATTGAAATAGCAAAATGGTCTGAAACGATAACTAAACAAACTGCAAAACAGCTGCAGTTCCAAGAATAACTTCTAACAGCACTGCACAAGCTAGCAGCACTATCTAACGACTGTGTGCAGGATGCCCTTAGCATCTTTATACAATTCAATACCGGTCTCGATGTTGAAATGTTGTGTAGGTCTGGCTATTCCACCCAGCTTAAAATCTTCAAGCGTTTCTGCGTTTACGAGTGCGACTGAGAAACTTTCATTTCAGAACATTAGAAGTTTTGTTTTTAAATCTTATATTCTTTCCTTCATTATTTTGTTAACATAAGATTTCAGAAGCAATATTGTGCCACTATTGTTTATGTGAGAGATCTAACGCTTTACTTTTGCATTTAAATGCAACATATATGATGTCCAATGACTATGACTGGGAATATTTGTTTCTGCCTGATAATGCTAAATGAGCACAACATTATCTTTTTTGTTGTTTTTATTGAATAATCAGTCATATAAAAAGGAACAAACAAACTAATGTGATGTGGACTGTTGTATGTTTTTTTGTAGGTTGTCTGGCTGTATGGTGACACAGAAAGGCTGTCATTATGTGTCTTCAGCTCTGAGTTTAAACCCCTTACACTTGAGAGAGCTGGATCTGAGCTACAATCACCCAGGAGATTCAGGAGTCAAGCTGCTTTTTGAAAAACTGAAGGATCCAAATTGCTCACTGGACAAACTCAAGTATGTCAAGCAGAAGCAGTTTTTGGGTTTATTGTTTAAACTTTTCAGTGCCTCTGTATATCTATATGAGTCTAGTAGTTTTTAAAGGATGCAACAATATTAAGGATTTAAAGAGCACTGGTCTGAGGAGTAAAATCTTAACTAAACTACTCAGACAACTACTGAGTAAAAGGTAAAAACAAACTGACGGGAGGAGCAAACGACAGACACAGTGGGTGTGGCGTCAGGCCTCGGAGAGGCTTTTATTAAACAGAAAATGAAAGAAAAGTGTCCAAAAGGGGAAATAAAAGTGTCCAAATAAACGGGGGATCTGGTGTCCTCGAGTGCTGGGGTTTCGTGAAGGATGGGTAGTGTTCAATAGAGAAGGGTCCAGGTAAGGGGCGGAGTCCGGCGGCCGCACGCGCTCCCCGCGTGGGACCGGGGTGCTAGGGGCGGCGGCATCTCTTGCGGCTTCGTCCCTCTCTAGCTTTCACGGTACTTCCAGAGGGGAATCTACGGCCCGGCATCCTGGCCCTGGTGCGGTCTTCAGCCGGACCGCGGGTCCGGCGGCTCGTCCTCCTGGCGGCGCGGGATTCCCTCTTCACCCCTTCCTGGACCCGCGAGGACACCAGCGTGCATGCACGGGGGAGAGACCGGTCTCCTGAGGAGAGGCGCGCTCGGGATTTAAACAGCGGCGGTGATGAGGCTTCATTTCCTTCACGTGTTCCTCATCACACGCCGCCAGCCCGAGATGATTTCTCGCCCCTCCTCTCCCCTACACACCTGGTGAAGGGCGGCAAATAAGGGACGGGGTGGTGATGATAATTAGGGGGGAGGCAGCCGACTCGTCACAAAACATATAAAAAATTATAATACCCCAGATTAAAAAGCACTACAAAAAATAAATAAATAAATAATAAAAACCTCACACTCAACCATAAAAATACAATTCAGTTCAATGCCGGTCTCAATGTTGCAACATGTGATTCAGCTGTAAAGCAGCTCTTCAGGGGCCTCATGTACAAAGACTTGCGTTGAATTAATCCTAAAACATTGCGTACGGACAAACCTGTAAATGTGCGTACGCAGTAAAAAAATCAGATGTACGAAACACTGCGTACGCGGAATTCCACGCATAATCTCTTTGTACATCTGAATTAACGTGAAATTGAGCGCACGTGCACGAGCGCAAAACCCCTCCCTGCCTCCTCCCCCGTATAAATATGGTAATGACTCCAATTTGGCAAAACCAAACGAAAAAGCAATGGCAAAAGCAAGCAAGAAGAGAAACTTCACAGAATGTGAATTGGAGGTGCTCCTATCGGAGGTAGAGCGCAGAAAAACTGTGTTATTTGCAAGTTTGTCCTCCGGAATTAATAACAAAAGAAAAAAAATAGAGTGGGAGAGTTTAGCTGACGCAGTTAACGCAGTGGGGTCTGAACATCGCACTGTGACCGAATTAAAAAAGAAATGGTCCGACGTTAAGGTGCAGGTTAAGAGGAGAACAGCGGCGCACCGTCAAAGTGTGGACCGAACAGGCGGGGGAACAGGGGATGCTGAACTAACACCCTTTGAGGAGAGAGTTGCCTCAATTGTGGGCGACACTTTACTTTCTGGAGTAGTATCCGTGTCTGTGGGAGACACGGATGTATTAGAAGAACCCCACGAAGGTAACTTCTCATTTTATGTCTTAACTTTGGTAAACATACCAGTTTACATTTAAGTTTCCAATACATGCAATGTAGCGGTACATAGGAGACTTTAATTTATGTATCCGTTGCATTTATAAATATGCGTGTACCCATAAAAAAATGGACTCAAATATCAGTTAACGTGCTTGTTTTTATTTAGACTTAGATGGTGCAGGAACATCCACTGGCACGCACTCGGAGTCATTGCCTCCTGAGCAGCCAGGACCCAGTGTCTCCGGCATTTCCAGCGCTCCCCCCAGTGCTGAGGCTCGTCCGTCAGGCCGCGTCTTGACGCATGCTGTTCTGGAGTCACAACAGCAAATTGTTAGGGCCATTGGAGAAGTTAACAGTCACCTAAAAATATAACTGATGCACTCACAGACATAAGCCAGTCATTAAAGGAATTGGTCAAAAAATAAATGTTGTCTCTGATTACCTTTTATATTGCCCCAACCACACGTTGGCGGGCTTGAATGGCTTCTTGGTTGGGCTGTATGAACGCTGGTCCTGGGTCTGGGTTATCTGGCGGTGCCACTTCCTCACCAAGAGGTATGCCATGTCTGTGCGCGACATTGTGCAGCACACCACAGGCCAGCACGATGCGGCACACTTTATTAGGGCGGTATAGCAGCACCCCTCCACTCTTATCAAGGCAGCGCCACCGGCATTTCAGCTGCCCAATCGCCCGCTCTACAACTGACCGAGTGCGAGAATGGGCATCATTGTATCTGCGCTCTTGGTCAGTTTGTGGGTTGTTGAGGGGGGTTAACAGCCACGTCTTTAATGGATAACCGCGGTCTCCTGATATGCAGTTAAATAATTATGCTCAATAAATTAAAATAAAACTCAGCTGTAATAATTTCTTTAAATACCTCACTCACCAAGAAGCCACCCATCTCGCACCCTGCCACCTTGGAGCCTCATCCCAACCATGCTGTTTGTGAGGATGAATGAATCATGGGTTGACCCAGGCCATCTTGCCACAATATTTGTTAGGCGCATTTGAGCATCACATATTATTTGCACATTTATTGAATGGAAATGTTTCCGATTCACGTATGCAAATTCGTCTTCAGATGGCGCCTTTATAGCAATGTGCGTGCAGTCGATCGCTCCGATTACATTAGGAAAACCGGCGATCGCTGCAAATTGCGCTTTAATGTTTGGCTGGTCAACTGCATGGTATGGAAACCTTATATACCTGCTAGACATGCGGATGATCCCGTCCCATACAGCTGGCATTGCACGACTCAAAGACGACTGGCTTAACCCCGAGCGGTCTGCCAGTTCCCTTTGGAAAGAACCAGTTGCCAGGAAACCAAGCGTTGTCAGCACCTGTAAGGGAACGGGTAATGCGTGGCTCCTCGCTGTCTCTCTTTCCAAATTTGGACCCAACTCAGCACAGAGCTCCAAGAGGATAGCTCTTGGGAATCTGAAACGGCTAATAAGCCAGTCATCATCGTGGGCCAGAAAATCACTGTGATCCCTAAAAACGCGTTCCCTTCGGATTTGGCCATTGACAATGTCCTCCAATAAGGCCAACACTGCCATTGCCATAGACTAAGGGATGTATACATTTGCAAATGCTTTTATATGTTCTAAATCACATAATTGGTAGAAAAATATTGTCTCAATTAACCCATTTTATCAATTATAAATTAATAGCAATGTTTTTCACATGTGTTGGTGCGATACTTTGTAGTGTGCAATTTAAAATAATTGCCTCTAGGAGTCGCCAAGGGAAATAAAACAAACACACGCACAAAAAAAACACGTACGCCAGACATGGAGTTGGCGTGGATCAACGCACATTCTCACGTTAATTTCACTGTTAGTAAATCCGACCGTGAGAGTGAAAACTGGCGTAAGCAAAGTTTTTGTGCGTACGCAGCGTTGATACATGAGGCCCCAGAAGATTGTAGTGCAGCTTAACCCTTAAACGCATAATTCTGGTCTTTAGCGACGTGGGACGTCATTTGCTACCTTCTCCCTCCTTCATTTTTTTTTTAAAGTTTGGCATCAGATTACTTAATATTCCTCAATTGATTCATTATAAACAATACAACACAAAATAAATATGAAATATAAAAGAATGTCTGTTTTCTGATAATAATTTTTTTTGTATAAAGTGTGTAGGGTTGCTAGAAACCTGAGGTGTGCAATAGTGTAAGTATATTTTTTGTGCACAAAAATATGTAATTATCTGATGACTAAATACATGCAACTCACCTTTACTCCTCGAGGTGACACTGTTTGATAGACAATAATGATGTGTTGTTTCACTCATAACTAGCAAACAAAAAACAAGTTAAAACTTTTTGTCTGATAACCTTTACAATCACTAAGTCTGCTAGTGTCGTTAGCATCACAAGCTAGCTGCTTTCTGACTAAAAAAGAGCTGCAAAGAGCTTACAAGACAAACACATCATACTAACCCAAAATCTCAGAAAAATGATTAAAGAGCAGTATTAATTATCTTTAATATAACAGTCACTAAAAAAACAGTCTATTCACCTCTGAATATATATATATATATATATCTTTCAGCACAGTGCCACTTCCAAGTCAAACACCCCTAAAAATCCAATTGACAACCTCGCGGCTGCGGGGCCCTAAGTCAGTGGTTTTCAATCCTGGTCCTGGGGACCCACAGCTCTGCACATTTTGTATGTATCCCTTATCTGACACACTCAGTTAAGTACATGGATCTCTCTCCTAATGAGCTGATGAACTGAATCAGGTGTGGTAAATTAGAGAGACACACAAAATGTGCAGAGCAGTGGGTCCCTAGGACCAGGATTGAAAACCACTGCCCTAAGTGACTGCCTGTATCGCCTTTTGCACTGGCCAGCTCTGATTCTATTCTCAGAAAAGTGTAATTCATCAAGTGGTTATTTACAAGAGAAAAAGAGAGAGATTGTGTATGTATGAATTACCGCTATTTCGTTGATTTTCTCTTTTAACAGTGCAGCTGTGGCTTTAAATTACTACAAAAACAATACTATTACTAGTGGTAAAACTTTATTAGTGGTAAAGCTATTTTATTGATACAATTGTGGGGCAGTGCTGAAGTTTCTGTGTTGCTCAGCATCTCAAATAATTTCTGATACGTGCATGAATATCTGTGAAAGAGTTGAATGGTGCGGTTTCTACAAGTTTTGCCTTAACACGTTTCTATTGACGGACGATTACGTCATCACGTAATGTGTCACATGTCTGAAAAGCTCCCTATCAGATCTATCCAAAGAGACATGATCAAACTCCTAGGCCAATCCGTTTTTGAGTTCTGCCTTTGCAAACGTAAGGAAGGAGGGCACAAGGAACGCGAAATGGGACACACCCTCTAGCGCGCTCGCGTCTCGCTCAATGAGAGTTGGAAAACTATGAATTATGAACAAATGCAATAATAATTATGAATTATACCACCCATCCGTTAAAATTTAAGGTGTTTTGTGTAAAATGAGACCATTTTCATCTATTTAGCCCTATGTATGTGGAAATGGGATACTTTTCAATTCCGGTGCCTTATCTTTCAGAATGGAGACCCCTAGAGGACATTTTGCCTCCCTTCAATTAAATCTCTGTAACTTTTTTTTAAATGCCACCATTTTAATTATTTTTTCCCCATTTTACTGGCCCATAGTGGAATCAAAAGAAACTTTCTGCAGCATCATAGACCAAACAAATTTCAAATAACAGACGTTCAAGTAAAAACTTAATAATAAAAAAAGCTAAATTAGATTTTTTTATTTGTATTTATCATAAAATTATGAGAAAAAATATAATTATTCCATTGTTATTATTATTGTTAAAATATAGATTTTTTTTTCTGTAAAATAAGACCATTTTTATTAATTTACTCCAATGTATGTGAGTATGGCGCTATTTTAAATTCAGGTATGCCAAAATCAGTAAAAAAAAATCCCAAATATGCAGCAGAGCTGAAGGAGTTAAATATAAAACAAATATGAGAACACAATGAGAATGAGAAAACTGTATTTAACAAATGTTTGATATTTTCTAACTTGTAATATTTGTACTTTTGTAACAAAAAAAAGAAGCAGACTCAGATACGGTTTCTCTCATTTCTCTTTACTTTTCCTTTATCCGGTCTCCCCTCTGTCACCCACTGCTATCTAGTGGTTACACACTACCTTTACAGACACAACATTTCCCCCCTGCAGCACAGTCCTTGAGGTACCCATTTTGAAACATTACAAAACAATATCTCACTCTATTAGGAACAACCTACAGCATGTAACAAGAAATTACAGAATTACTTTAAGAAAACATTTCACCAAACACCAATGACTTACGCATGCCGGTATAATCATTTTAGACACTTCCAAAACTGTTGCAACAGAAAAGTTTCAGAAAAGTTTAATATTGCGAGCAAAAAAATCCTGCAACCTTATCATGTGCCTTGTTTTACAGTGCACACAAACAGTAGCCTGATATTTTGTTTTAACCTGTAAAGTTAGTATGCCACTGCCTTGAAACCAATCAGTAATAGCACACAGCGCCCTCAGCTGGTGAAAATAATCACAATCATACGACTGTCAGCTGGATATATTGGTCAGGCTATTAAACTGTATTTGCAGGTTGTGTTGAACGTGCTGTAAAACAGGGTCAGGGACAGGACCCCAAAAAACAGGGACTGTCCCTGGAAAACCGGGATGTCTGGTCACCCTACCAATTAAGAGATATATCGAGATAAAGGGTACCCCAAGTACCCTAGCAACCATATAGCAACACCCTAGCAACCAACCAGATTGTTATCAACCACAAAGCAGGTACCACATAGCAACAGTCTAGCAATCACCCTGAGCACCTTAGAAACTGCATAGCAACACTCTAGAAACCACCCAGAATACCCTAGCAACCACACTGAGTGCACTTGCAGCTGCATAGCAACCACCTAGAACATGTTATCAACATCACTGCAAGCACCCAGGTACCCTGGCAACTGCATAACAACAGTTTGTTGACTGACTGAATGTGTCTGTGTGTGTTTTCTAGTGTGGATCATGGAGGAGAATCCAGGATAACAGCAGGACTGAAGAAATGTATGTCTATACACACACACACACACACACACACACACACACACACACACACACACACACACACACACACACACACACACACACACACACACACACGTTGGGTTTGTTTTATGGGGACATTCCATAGGCGTAATGGTTTTTATACTGTACAAACCATACTTTCTATTGCCCTACATCTACCCTACACCTAAACCTAGCCCTCACAGGAGATTGTGCATACTTTTACTTCATCAAAAAAACTCATTGTGCATGATTTATAAGCCTGTTTCCTCATGGGGACCTAAGAAATGTCCCCACAAGGTCAAAATCTACTGGTATTAATATCCTTGTGGGGACATTTGGTCCCCATAACGTGATGAATACCACACACACACACACACACACACACACACACACACACAACACACACACACACACACACACACACACACACACACACACACACAGCTGTAGTGATTGTTGTTGTGTTCTAAATGTCTCTGTTCTTGTGTTCAGATGCCTGTTTTCTCACACTGGATCCAAACACAGCAAACACTAAACTCATTCTGTCTGAGGAGAACAGAAAGGTGATATTTGTGAGAGAGAATCAATCGTATCATGATCATCCAGACAGATTTGACTGTGTGCCTCAGGTGTTGTGTAGAGAGAGTGTGTGTGGACGCTGTTACTGGGAGATTGAGAGTAGTGGGGATGGCAATGTGTTTATATCAGTGTCATATAAAAGCATCAGGAGAAAGGGAAATGATTTTTGTGGGTTTGGATCTAATGATCAGTCCTGGAGTTTGATCTGCTCTTCCTACAGTTATTCATTTCGGCACAAGGACATATTGACTCATATCCCTGTGAAGCCCATCAGCAAGAGAATCGGAGTGTATGTGGATGAGAGTGCAGGAACTCTGTTTTTCTACAGCGTCTCTGACACAATGAGCCTCATCCACACAGTCCAGACCACATTCACTGAGACACTCTATCCTGGGTTTACTATTTATCCTAGATCATCAGTGAAACTGTGTTGATGAATCAGCCAACAAGAGATTTTTTCTTCTTTTTTCAACGTCTTTATTGATTTAAAAAAAAAATAATAATAATAATAATCAAAATAAAAAATAAAGATACATTAAAATTACATGTATGTGTTTATATATATATAGATAATATGTACATATACATAAACCCATTGAAATCAAAGCAATGGTACAATAATATTATATGGTGATGCATGTTAAGCCAAGTTACCCAGAGAACATATTTGGATCAGCTTCCTTTAGAAATCCTAAAAAGGCATTCCACACTTTGAAAAACTTTTCAGGTTTTTTTTTAACAATATATGAGTTTTTCCAAAGCTAAACAGTGAGACAATTCTTGTAACCATTGTTTAAAATTAGGACTTTCTGTATTTTTCCAGTGACAAGCTATAATGAGTTTTGCTTGTAATAAACAGAATGTCAACACTTTCTTATCAGAGCTAGTAAAAGTACACATTACAGGGAAAATATTTAGTATACAGAGTTTAGGACATTTGGGCACATTTTGTTTCAATACAAGGGATACAAAGCCTAAAACTTTCTCCCAAAAACATTCAACTTTGGGACACTTCCATAAACAATGACATAAAGTTCCTATCTCCTGATTGCATTTTATACATTGATCGGGAATGTTGGGGTTAAATTTGTGTAGTATTTCTGGAGTTATGTATACTCTCATAATCCACTTATATTGCAAAAGTTTGAACCTTGTATTAATCGTCTGAGTATGGGTCTTTGGGCAGATTCTCTATCACTCCTCTTCCATTATATTCTCATTTATATCTCGACACCATACGAAACGTTTATTTTCCATATTTTCTTTACAGTTAGTGGAAATTAGTCTATAAAATAAAGAAATTTGCCTAGCACCATTTAAGTGGTTTAATGTAACTTCTTCTTAAGGAGACAGATCTGGCAAGAAAAGAGAATGCTGCATTTTGTTAATAAAGTTCCTAATTTGGAGATATTTAAAAAAATGTGTTTTAGGCAAATCAAACTTTTGTCTTAATTCCTGAAAACTGAGCATAGTTTCATTGCTAAATAAATCTCCCACTTTATGCAAACCTTTTGTTGCCCAAATTTTGAATCCAGCGTCATGTGTCCCAGGTGTGAAAGTAGTATTACCCCAAATAGGTGTAAATTGTGATAATTTAGGAACCTCTCAAAGGGATTACAAGTGGCTTTTTTCAATTTAGGCAGGGGTGCCGAGTACAAATACAAGTTCAAGGGCAGCTGTCTAGATGCATCAGTCTCAATCTGAAACCAAGGGGTAGAATTATTATTTGTGAACCAAAACATTGCTGCTCTTAACTGGGCTGCCCAGTAGTACCACTTAAGATTGGGCACCTGCAACCCCCCACGTTCATATGGTAAATACAAAAGAGAAAGCCTCAATCTGTGACGACGATTTGCCCAAATGAAATTGGTAAAGAGCTTCCTCATATTACTAAAAAAGATTTGTGGTGGGGGTAGGGGAATTGATTGAAATAAATACAAGAATTTGGGGAGAACATTCATTTTTAATATACTGATGCGTCCAATCTAGATATTGGTAGAAGTGACCATTTATTAATTGACTCCGTGATTAATTTAGTTACCTGATTATAATTATTGGGGGCCAAATTATGTATGTCTGGCATGATATTAATGCCAAGATACTTAAAACCTTCCTGAGTATTTTTAAATGGGGTTTGCATGGGGGTGTGAGACGTTCTGATTCTTTAAGAAATAAAATCATAGATTTGGACTCGTTTATTTTATAGCCTGAAAAAGATCCAAATGTTTTAAATAGACTTAATAAACATGGTATGGATCTACTTAAATTGGATAGGAATAAAATAATGTCATCTGCATATAAAGCTAATTTATTTTCAATACCATGAATTGTAATCCCAGATATATCCTTATTTCTTCGTACTGCACTGGCTAAAGGTTCGATAGCCAATGTGAAAAGGAGCGGTGACAGGGGGCATCCCTGGCGTGTGCCACGAGAAAGCTGAAATGATTTAGAGATTTTATTATTCGTCAAAATCTCTGCCATAGGGTGTTAATATAAAATTTGTATCCATTTTCTAAAATAAGGACCGAAACCAAAACGTAAAAGGATATCAAAAGATAGCCCCACTCCACTCAATCAAAAGCCTTCTCTGCATCTAGGGAGAGTAAAGCAGTATCAGGCTCCTCTTTTTTTAAGTGACATTTAACACGTGACGTATATTATGAAAAGCTTGTCTACCTTTTACAAAGCCGCTTTGATCAGGATTAATTAATGATGGTAAATATTTTTCAAGTCTACTAGCTAATACTTTAGCAATTATCTTAGTGTCTGAATTTAAAAGACTAATCGGTCTGTAAGAACCACATTTCGTAGGATCTTTCCCTGGTTTTGGAATTAAGGTTATGAGGGCAGGTGACGTCATGTTGCTAGCAGCAGCTTGAAGAATTTGCTCCGTTCATATACGAATATATTTCCTAACTAAACTACATAAAACTCGGCGAATCTTCACTCATACAATATGGCATCATCCCTGAGAGGTAAGGGATCGCAAAAACAGGATCAAGTTAAAGACAAAGGGGACAATCTGAAATAGTTGACTCTGAAACAAGCCTCGTGTTCACCTGCGGCTGTAGATGCTAGCACGCACAACTGGATTAAGAATATTGGAGGAACTCGAGAAAATGAGGAAAGACAACCAAGAGGGACACACGCAAACTCAGCTCTCCTTAACGAGACTAGAAACGGCCTTTAAGGGACTAAAAGATGAAGTGACAAATTTGGAAAAGAGAACCACGGAGGCGGAGGACCGCATCAGCGCTAACGAAGATACTGTGAAGCGCCATGAGCAGGCCATTCGGACTGTGCGCTGCGAGGACATGGAGAACAGACTACGGAGAAGCAACTTGAGAATCTACCGTGTGCCAGAGGGAAGCGAGGGAAAAGATGTAAAACTTTTTGTACAAGAGTTGCTTAAATCCGCCCTTCAAATACCCCCAGAGATGAACATCAGCATCGAGAGAGCTCACAGAGCACTCACCGCCAGGTCTAAAAATCCAGATGTTGCTCTGCGATCCTTGATTGTAAAGTTTCTGGACTACTCTGTCAAAGAGACTATTCTAAGGAAAGCATGGGAGCAAAAAAAATGTACAAAGAAGGTCAGATATACTTGGACCACGACTTTTCTCCTGAATTGCAGAAGAAAAGATCGCTTGTGCGTGACGCAGTTAAGCAGCTGAGGACGAAGAACATCAGAGCCAGGTGTATTTTTCCTGCACAGCTGAGAGTGGCCCTAGAAGACAGTGAGAAAACCTTTCCGACGATGTCAGATGCTCAACCTGTACTTGAGAAAATGGGGGTGAAGGTGCGCGTGGACGAGAGGGAGCGGCTGGAAGCGGAGCTGTCCCGACACGGATGGAGCATTGCGGGAGCGAGAGCATGGAGTGGCCCGCAAACACGTTCATACGCAGGGATTGAATCCTCCTTCACCACAAAGGAGTGAGCTGATTCTTTATTCTTTGTTTCTTCGCCGAGTTCATCTTATGTTTGAGACTGATACCAGTTAGGAGAATTATAATAAACTGTTTTAACGCCGGGCGGGGCGGGAGGAAAAGCGAGTGGAGTTTCATCTTTCCACGGCTTGGCGTGCAACGGACTGCTCTGAGAGCCGGACACATCGATGCAAAACGTTTAGTTTTGTTTTCCACGGAGGACCAGTCACCACCCTCTGCCCAGGAAACACCGGGGACTGGACTTTTCAGATTTGATAACTGACTGATCCAGTCTGTTATGTGGAAGCCTACATTGTTCTGTTCATTCTTGTTGTTTTACGTTGTTAATGTTCTTCATGTCCTGAGATTGAAAATGGGCCAATTCCTGTTAATATGCAAAAAACATTTTTCTTTGTGCTCCATGATGAATAAGTTCATAATACGAGATGAACAATCTAATTTGTGTTACTTATAATGTTAAAGGGCTGTGTAGCCCCATTAAGAGGAAAAAAGTACTCAACCAATTAAAGAAATTTAACTGTGGTATAGCTATGCTTCAGGAGACGCATCTTTCAGAAAAGGAGCATTTGAAGCTGAGGAGGGAATGGGTTGACCAGCAATATAGCTCCTCATATCACAATGGGAGAAAGAGGGGTGTCACAATTCTTTTCAATAAATCTATTTATTTTTCTCATGCGAAACATTTCTGTGATAAAGAGGGGAGGTATGTGATGGTAATTGGAAGTATAGGGGGCATTAAAATAACTTTGCTTAATTTATATGCTCCAAACGAGGACAACCCAATTTTTTTCAAGAAGATGGCATCATTGATAGCGGAGAAAGCAGAAGGGATTATTCTGATTGGAGGGGACTTTAATTGTGTTTTGAGAGCAGCTGTTGATAGGCTCCCTGCTGGTTCAGGTTCAAAATCCCAAAAGTCTCTGGCTCTTTTAACACTGATGGGGGAGTTAGGCCTGGTAGATGTTTGGCGCAACTTACATCGCAAGAGAGAGATTTTACCTTTTTCTCACAGGTTCACGGTACCCACTCAAGGTTGGATATGTTCCTGATGTCGGGAGCAGACTCCTTTAGAGCCACTGAATGTAATATAGAAGCAATCACCATCTCAGACCATGCTCCAGTATGTTTAAAATTAAAGATGAGCCCAAATAACAATTTTAAATATTGGAGAGCCGATGTATCTATATTAAATAAAAAAAATAGTTAAACAAGAGTTACAGAAAAGCATTATTGACTATCTTGAATTTAATGATAAGGATGGGGTGTCTCCAACAGTGTTATGGGAGGGAGCCAAATGTGTCCTAAGAGGCAATATTATTTCAATTTGTTCGAGATTAAAAAAAGAGAGAATTGCAGAACAATTAGAATTAGAAAACAAAATCAGGGCATTGGAAAGAGAATTTCAGACAACTCGGAAGGATGACTTACTGGATAAACTAAAAGAGACTAGACAACAACTGAACAACTTGTTAACCTACAAAGCAGAGGGGCAGCTGAGATTCACAAACCAAAAATATTATGAATTTGGCAATAGGGCTAGTCGCCTGTTAGCATTTCAGCTGCGTAAATCGCAATCAAGCAGAGTAGTGCATAAAATAAAATGCCCAAAATCTGGGGATATGATGCAGCAGCCGAAGGATATCACAAAGGCATTTGCCAGCTACTACCAGGAGTTATATAGGGAAGAGGACTGCCCAAATAAAATGGAAAAGATTGAAGATCTGCTTAAATCAATTAATCTTAGTAAGCTGACCGAGGAGGAAGCTGACCAAATAACAAGCCCAATTACAAAAGAAGAAATTAAAAAAAGCATTATGAAACTTAAAAATAACAAATCTCCAGGAGTGGATGGACTCCATGGAGAATATTACAGAGTGTTTGAAAAAGAGCTGACTCCAATTCTTCCAAGTCTACAATTACGCGCTCTCAGAAGGTGTTCCCCCCCCGGTCATGGTCTGAAGCCATTATTAGTGTCATCCATAAAGAGGGCAAAGAACCAACTCTCTGCACCTCTTATCGTCCCATCAGCCTTCTATGTGTTGATCTAAAAATAC
This sequence comes from Garra rufa, assembly GCF_049309525.1. Taxonomy (NCBI): domain Eukaryota; kingdom Metazoa; phylum Chordata; class Actinopteri; order Cypriniformes; family Cyprinidae; genus Garra; species Garra rufa. The sequence goes on along the minus strand of NC_133376.1, from coordinate 44,561,049 downwards.
TTACGGCCATTATTGCAAACAGAATTCAAAACTACATAAGAAAACTTGTCAAACCTGACCAGACTGTTTTCATTGCACAAAGACAAGGAACAGATAATGTCAGAAGAGCCTTAAATCTCCAAATAATAGCGCAAAAAAGGAACACCCCATCAATGCTGCTCAGCTTAGATGCTGAGAAGGCGTTCGACAGAGTGGATTGGGCCTTTCTACAGCAGACTCTCAGAACATATGGGTTTTAATGACATCTTTATTAAATGGATCCAAATATTTTATAAAGACCCCAGGTCACGAGTAAGGGTTAATGGCCACTGCTCTGATTTTTTCTCATTGGGACGCGGTACTAGACAGGGTGAAGTCCTTTCCCCCCTTTTTATTTGCACTTAACATAGAGCCGCTGGCCGAACTGATTAGATCCAATCCTCTCATACAGGGAATACGAGATGAAACCAATGCTCCTCATAAGCTGTCTCTTTTTGCGGATGATATTTTATTATTTTTGGAAAATCCTATTACCACCATTCCTGCCCTGCTCCAAAGCCTTAATGAGTATAGTACTGTATCGGGATACAAGGTTAATACAAATAAATCTGAAGCATTAATGATTGTTGGGAACTGGCCATCACAGTTAGATAATTTGGTCTCATTCAGACATTCCACACAGGGGTTTAAATATCTGGGAGTAACAATTACCCCTAAGACCATTCAGTTGTTTTCATCTAATCACGAAAAGTTATTTAGGGAAATCAAAACTGATTTGAATAGATGGGACGTACTTCCACTTTCTCTCCTAGGAAGAATTGAATGTATTAGAATGAATGTTCTACCAAGATTACTGTTCATATTTCAAAGCCTCCCTGTTTTTGTACCACAATCTGCATTCAAATCATTAAATGCATTTCAAAATTTATTTGGCAGAACAAAAGGCCAAGAGTGCGCCTTAAAATTCTGATGTCAGATAAGGATAATGGTGGCCTGAGGCTGCCTAACATAAAAATGTATTATTGGGCTGCCCAAATAAGAGCAATAGTGGCCTGGATCATTCGTGATCCAGAAACAATATGGGTCTCCATGGAGGAGGAGTCAATGCCTGGAATATCTCTATCGTGGCTCCCATTCATTGGTCTAGAGACACAGAAGAAAATGAAGATCGAAAATTTATGGGTTAAAAATACTCTAAAAATCTGGAACCAGGTACAAAAACAATCAAGAGGATTGGTGGCCCTCTCGCGAGCCATGTCCATAAGCAGGAATATTGAATTTCTTCCATCTTTAACGGACAGGGGCTTTGATAAGTGGGCGGAGAAAAAGCTTATCACTGTAAACCAACTCTTTGAGGGAAATGTAATGAAAACCTTCACCCAACTAAGAAACAACTTTAATCTACCCTCAGGGGACCATTACAGATATTTACAAATAAGGGACTATTTAACAAAACATAAGGACTGGGATCAGCTCAGAAGAGAACCAACAAACATAGAAAAACATTTGATTCATCTGATTGAAAACAATGGTGTAATGAAAAAACAAGTGTCCTTAATTTACTGCAAACTGATGATGGATATGTCGGATAATACCCAACATATAAAACAACAATGGGAAATGGAACTCAATGTGACATTGGATGATGATACTTGGGTTGGTGTTTGTTCTGGTTGCCATAAGGGGGTGGGGAGTCAAATGTGGGAGGAGTTTGACTGGAAGTCTAAAATCCGATTTTTCAGGACACCACTAAAGTCTTTTCGCTCTGGGAGTTGGGGTAGCAATATGTGCTGGAGAAACTGTGGACTCGTGGGTGATCAAACGCACATATTTTGGGACTGTCCCATTGTTCAACACTTTTGGACTGAAGTTAGGGGGCTCGTAGAAAAGTTCCTTAAAGTGAATCTTTCCTGGGACCCTTTAGTCTCGCGTAGCCAGACCTTCAGACTGACGGCTGAAGGTCTGGTATTCATGGCAGCTTTCATTGGCCAAGGCCCGCCCATAAGGCCGTATGACCGACATGTAAAACAACCAATCACAGTTTCGTTCAGCGTCACGTTTCGGGGCGTAGAAATGCCCCCACAACAACAGACAGGCATGCAACAAGTCAGTCACTGAAATAACCAGCATTGAAAGTTAACGAAGAAGAGGGAGAACAAGCAGTAAGTCAGTAATTTGTTCGCGAACGTCGCAAATGTGTATAACAACAACGGCGTCTGCATAAGCACTTTTTAGCAAAACGCGAGTAAATCAGTCTGCGCTTTGTTTCCCGGCGGACCGAAAATAAACGCGACACTCGCGTGTTCCGGAAATCCGATCAAATTCAACTAATCAGATCACGACTTCGACATTCCTGAAGTGTTTCCAGTTAAGTGTACCATATGCATCAGACGTTTAGCCAACGTTCCGTGGGCGTGACGTCTGAGGCTGAGACTAGGGACCCTTTAACGTGTCTACTGGACAAATTCCCGGATTATCTGTCCCATGATCAGAAAACTTTGCTACATCTCCTACTAATGGCTGCAAGAAAAATGATAACAACTTATTGGTTGAAACCTGAACCACCCACGGTCTCACAATGGATACAAAAAATCAGACCATTATATATAATGGAACAGTTGACAGCACAACTACAGCTGAAGACTCACATCTTTGAAAGAAGATGGGGACCAATTCAAAGTCTTGTTGGATAGGCCACTTATGTCTCTTTTAAGTTTGTATTTTTGCTTGAAGTTTGTCTGTTTATTTTTATTTTTTTCCTCAGATCTTTATTGTAACCATATATATCTTTATTTGAGAGCTCGGGCCCAATCTCAGGACTGTTGTTATTGTTTGTATTTACGTTGACTGTTGTTAATAAAAGTTCAAAAAAAAAAAAAAGCCACTTTTAAAGGGTATGAGCCAAACACATTGTTTTTGTGTTTGCCCCTTTAAATGCAAATGAGCTGGTGCTCCTGGCCCCTTTTCAGAAGAGGGCAGAACTTCAAGAGCTCATGCTTCGCAGTGTTGCCAGACGTGTGATAATTATCGTATTTGTACAATAATTTTGACCTCTGTATAAATTACAATCAATGATGAAAAAAAAATGCAGAATTTTGTCACACTTCCAATGATGGTTATTGTAATCATAGGCCTTCTATACTAATTGATCTAGCTGTAGGACATCTACCGTGCCCTGCTTTTAAGACAGCGAGCACTATGTTTCGGTATTTGATGCCATCGAATCTATACCGCAAAAGTGCCCCCTCAACATCTGGCAACATGCAGGCTTCCCATGACAGCGACTCAAAAATGGAGTTTTGACCTTCTCACCAAGATAGCCTAGTTATTTATCTATTGTGGTAATTTGCAGGTTGTGTCAAAAAGTTGTTGGTCTAGATAAATTTCTGTATTCTGTACGTTGCACTCATATACGTCAAATACCATAATTTTAAGCTTCTGGTACAATACTTGGAAATGTTCAATCTGGCAACACCGATGCTTCGGCATACAAACAATCTCACACACTGAAAATGTCAGGAGATTTCATCCCAAGGTATTTATAGGTAACAGTAGGGGTCTAACTCTTCTGTCTTGGACAGATTTCCTCTATTGACCTCTATCCATCACAGTCTCCTAATAATCCCCACTTAATTGCCAACATCAGTCTACTCTAACCGAACCTCCACTGATAGCTGCTGTGTTTGTATGTCCTAAAAAGCTCTATATAAATGTATAAAATAACTATTTGCTCCTAACCTGTTTAACTTTCTTGGTATTTTAATATCCACACTGCTTTTTGTTCCATTCAATGAATAATCGTGTTAAATAATCGTGATTACAATATTGACCAAAATAATCGTGATTATGATTTTTACCAAAAATCGAGCAGCCCTACTGACCAGCTCAAAAATTAAAAAACAAACTAAAAATAAGATATTGTGGCCATGAAAATTTGTTCCCATAAGGAAATGCATTAATGAAATGTGGCCACAAGCTACTTTTATGATGCTTTCTGTAATTTTTGAAAGGTTTACAGCATCTGTTCACTGATGTTCTAGTCTCTGTTAAACTTCAGACTTTGTTTTTCGCCGAATAAACAAATCACATAGGTTTGAATGACATAAGGTAGAGTAAATAATGGCAGATTTTCAGTTTTGAATGAAGTCCCCAGCACAGCTGGCAGCTCAGGTGTTTGTTTAAGCGCATACAACATTATATCTACAAGCAAACATGCATGGATTAATGAAACATTGTGTTACTTTATAAAAAGGTCTGTTTTCTTTCACCTAACAGTGTTTAGCTTTGAATCAAAGTGTGTAAATGGAAAGACGTGGTAATCCAAACACACTGCTATGAAACCATGTATAATATATAAACTATATCTATAGTCCATCAAGACTAATGGAATATTGACTGTGCAGCACCTGTGCGCTTCTCTCTGGAGAGCTGATCAGACCATAATGCGTTCAGAATAATTGAGTTATCAGTGCGCACCTATCGCATTCAAGCCAGAAGTGCTAATAGCAGCCGTTATTGTTATTCCATATGTTTGAGTGTGAATGAAGCACCCCGGAAGGCCGAAGAACAGCCTTGATTACGCCAAACAGCATCAAAACTGCAATTAAACACTCATAATCATTTAGAAAGTTCAAGAGGGAGAGTTAGCCGACGAGGACACCCACTTCAGGGAAAACAACTCAAGTGCTTGGAATCATTTGCAAATCAGCGCCTGGAAATATCAATTGCTGAAAACCAAGCTCTGCTCCAAAACCAAGTATGCTGCCTACTTAGGGCCTCATAGACATGCTCTCAAGTCCAGAATCATTCTGTCCTCATTTGGTCTGAGATCTGGGGCTCATTCTTCGTACCTCGCTAACTCAGTTAGCTGGATTTGATTGTTGACGATTTTGCGTGATCTTGGATCGCTCGGTTCTTCGAAGCTCATCCGGGACTTGCTGTCATAGCAACAGGTGCGCAAGCTTAAACCTGCTCTGGAGCAGGTTTATTTCATGTAAACAGGATTTAGGCTGCGCTCCTGGCGGGTTATGATTGGTTGAAATGGCGAGGTCACATCTGATTGGTTAAAGAGCACAACTGACGCGGACTGACTCACGTGGGGAAAAAAAAGTATCTTGCAATATATATATACTACCGTTCAAAAGTTTGGGGTCAGTACATTTTTATTTTTATTATTTTTATTTTTTTTAAGAAATTAATACTTTTATTCACCAAGGATGTATTAAGTTAATAATTAAAAAATTATTAAAAGTTAATAATAAATAATTTACATTGTTTTATATATATATATATATATATATATATATATATATATATATATCACAGGTTCCAAAAAATATTTGGCAGCACAACTGTTGATATTATCCAACATTGATCATTCTAATAATAAATCAGCATATTAGAATGATTTCTGAAGGATCATGTGACACTTAAGACTGGAGTAACAGCTGATAAAAATTCAGCTTTTCATCACAGGAATAAATTCTATTTTAAAGTATGTTAAAATAATAATAAAAAAACATTATTTTATATTGTAAAAACATTTTGCAATATTACTGTTTTTTCTGTATTTTTAATCAAATAAATGCAGCCTTGATGAGTATAAGGGACTACTTTAAAGACTATTACAAGTCTTACTGACCCCAAACTTTTGAACGGTAGTGTATAAAAAAATTAAAATATAAATAAAATAACATATCAAGGAAAAAACATGTAACATGGGCAGCATTAACGCATTTAATGTGTTCACTACTTTTTGCCAGCCCTCTCTCCTTGCTTTTCCAGCCTTTGCAGTGTTCCCTTGCGTTTTAAATAAACTCTGAAACTCCTGAAATCCCTCAATCAAGAGTTCTTGCTCTGCTGCAGAAAAATACTGAGCGCGCTCCTTCGTCATGTTCGCCGACCAATCAAAGCGTTGCCGATCAATGTTTCTACTATCGATACGTAGCCCCTTTTAAGCCACCCAGTGATCTCAAATAACTTCATCAAGCTATACTAATCATCAACAACAGGTGCGTTCGGAGAACCGGAATAGCGAGCTCATAGTTAGCGCGATGATTTGATCTTGGATGTGTCATTTGATCTTGGATGTAGTAAGCGAGGTACGAAGAACGGACCCCAGAGGTAGTATTGTATCCTATGTGGTGCAAGCGATGCCAAAATACATCGCAACAGGTGGAGGAAATGTCAGTATTATGTTTTGCAGAATATCTGCTAATTTCTGTTACTAAATGATGAATATTTATATAAGCAAAATTAGTCATTTGTGAGCTTATGAACAGTTTTGGAACAGATTTATGTTTATACTGTTTTGAAGTGATTCATCTTTGGCTTTATTTCCACAGGAATCATCTCAACGTTTCTTCACGTCCATCCTTTTGGAGCCAGCATTGAATATATCTGCTCCTATTTACAGCGGCTGGACACTAAGGTATGAAACATACACTCACACAAACACATTTGTGACCCAGGACCATAAAACCAAGTCATAAGGGTACATTATTCAAAATTGAGATTTAAATATCATATGAAAGCTAAATAAATAAGCTTTCCATTGATGTATTATCATGAATTGTCAAGGGAGGACCCAAACGCAGAATGACAGTTTATTGTGAGGACAGGTGAAAACAAGAAGAGGATGGCAGACAGTCGCCACACGGGCCTGGGAACACACGGCGAGGGGAGACAGGCAGGACGAAGAAGGAGGGACAGGTGCAACCCCAAAGAGAGTCCGGGCGGCCGGAAGTAGCAACCAGGGGGAACTCAGGAGGCCGGGCAGGAACGACAAACACAAATGACAAGACACAAAAGACAAGAACACAAAACAGGAAAAACTTCTAAAAACTAAGACAGGAGGGAAAAGCTAAGTAAATAAAATATAATCAAAAAACTAGAAAAATCAAATCGAAAGGAAAACAAAAAGCAGAAAATAAAATCTAGAAATTGAGCAGAAGACAGGGGGGACTAGGTAAAATAAAAACAAAAGATTATCAAAGACTAGAGAAATAACATCAAAAGGATAACAAAAGAAAGAAATAAAAATCTAGAATTAAAACAAGAGACGGGGGGGAACTAGGTTAAGCAAAATAAAAGAATATCAAAAGACTAGAAGAATCAAAAGGGATAACAAAAGAAAATAAAAACTAGAATTTAACTTTAAAAAAACGGGGAAAAGAAAGAAAAAACACCAAGGCTGAGGAGAAAAACAAACTAGATAAAAGGGGAAAAAACTCAGACGGCAATCTAGAACAGGACTGAAAGATTTCAAAGTTTAAACACACACTAACTCACAAAAAAACTAGCATCAAAAAACAAACGGGCCAGCAAAGACAAGAGGGCACAATCTAAAGACAGGGAAGCACATGAGGAGCAGGTGACAACACTCAGACAAACGAGGGCTAAACATGGGGGCGTGGAAACGGGAAACAAGGGGGCAGGACAAGAGGAGCACATGGCAGATAATAACACAGACAAAGCCATGTGCTCAAACACAAAACAAACATGGAAACATTGAACAAAGACAAGACAGACAGGGCTGTCAGGGCAGGATCATGACATGTATGGTTTGTTAGGATAGGAAAGTATCTGGCTCATATACATATACAGAAAATCACTGTTAAAGTTGTCCAAATTAAGTTCTTAGCAATGCATATTACTATTTTTTTTTTTAATGGTAGAAAATGATCTTTACTTAACATCCTAATGATTTTTGGAAAAAACGAAAAATTGATAATCTTGACCCATACGATGTATTTTGGCTATTGCTACAAATATACCAGTGCTACTTATGACTGGTTTTGTCATCCAGGGTCACGTTTCACTCCTTTTATTGTAACTTTTCATTTTCAGTTTGTTATAATGATGCAATGTTATATTTTATTTCGCTTCAGTGGTTTTCTTCTTTATAGCAGCCGTTCCATCTTACTATGATGACAGATACTACACTTCATCAAAGAAACTGCAACTTGAAACAGTAACATCTTTGAAGTTTATGTGCAAAGTTTTATTTGTCACTATTATAAGGATGCAGCTGCAGTGCTTACTGACAATTAAGTGTGCTATAAATGTGTCAGATTTAGCAGTAAATTGTGACTATCATCGCTCCGGCGTCTCCAGAGTCTTTCTGATTCAGCGTCTTGAGTCATAAGGCCCACACAGGAGAACAACTAATCGCAGGATTCGTCAAAATGTGTGCTGTTGATGGCAAAATGTTTGAAGTGTTTCTTGTGAGGCAGTTGGGATCAACTAAAGTAGCACAATTTAAGTACTTGAGGAAAAGTACAGATACTCTATGACTCAAGTAGAAGTAGAAGAACTTGATTTGTAATGTACTTAAGTATTACAAGTAATTAGTACTGATCGATGTTATTTATTCCAGCCAGCTGCAGTGAGACTGGTCATTAGTCAGCACTAATAAGTAAGATGTAGTGTAGTGAAAAAGTGTAGTGCAGGTGTAGACATTTAACATGCATTGATCTGCAAATAAGCTAACTTTTATTTGATTACCAAAACTTTATACATTACCAAAACATCATACTTTAATGTACTGAAATGTCTGTTTAAGCTACTTATTACTTAAATATGAAAGAATCTTTTGGTAAAAGATTTTTTTTATCTTAGAATTAGGTTTTCTCGAAAACAAGGACAATATAAAAATATGAATCATACTTATATAAGTTTTTTTTTTTTTTGACACAATTCGAACACTGGTTTCAAACTGCTTTTGTCTGATGACACCTGCACAGTGTTTTTTGGGAAAGTTTGCAGGAAGGTTTCTTCAGGTTTCTCCTGGATTTAGTCTGTCTCAGATGGACTGGATGATAATGAGATCAGATCTCTGTGTGGAGCACTGGCTGTTGTCAGACCCCTTGTGCAAACAAAAATCTCACTGGATTATTACAATTAATGGCAAAAGGAATGTTTGGAAACGTTCCCTTCTGAAACACTACAACAAAAGAAAAATAACAGTCTTAAAAACCTATTTTGTAGATGAAAATATTAACACAGCACTGTGTTTACGGTCAAGCCTGAAATTGTTCATACCTCTGGCAAATTCTGACCTAAAGTTACTTTTATTCAACTAGAAAGTTTTTTTTTTTTGTTTTTTTTTTTACCGGATATGACACAGGCTTCTCCGAAAAGATAATAAGACGATGTACAAGAGGCATCATTGTGGAAAAAAATATTACTCAGCTTTTATTTACATTTGAACAAAAAGTGGCATGTCCAAAATTATTCATACCCTTTGCAAACTGTCACAGTCTATGGGAAAATCCAAAGTTCTATACCATTCCAAATAGTCCAAGCTGTTCTAAAGAATCCTAATTACCCTGATTCATTGGGAACAGCTGTTTTAATCAACTCAACAGGTGAAAAACAGAAGCTCTCTGCTGTTGGTTTGTAGACAGTCATGGCTAAGACAAAGGAGCACACTGAGGACCTGCCTTCAACCCTAAGAACACCATCCCCACTGTCAAACGTGGTGGGAACCTAATGTGGGGTGTTTTTCAGCCGGTGGACCAGGGAACCTAAACACAGTAAACCGCACCATGAAAAAGGAGCAATACATCGAAATTCTCAACAACAACATCAGGCAGTCTGCAGAGAAACTTGGCTTTGGGCACCAGTGGACATTTCAGCACAACAACGACCCAAAACAAAGCAAAAGTGGTGAAGAAATGGTTAACAGACAAAAACATTAACGTTTTGCAGTGGCCCAGCCAGAGTCCTGACTTAAATCCAATTGAGAATCTGTGGAGGGAGCTAAAGATCAGGCTGATGGCAAGGAGACCCTCCAACCTGAAAGAGTTGGAGCTCATCGCTAAAGATGAATGGGCAAAAATACCAGTGGAGACATGCAAAAAGCTGGTCAGCAATTATAGGAAGTGTTTGATTGCTGTAATAGCCAAGAAAGGCTTTTCTATTGATTATTGAGAAGGATATGAATAATTTTGGACATTCCACTTTTTGTTCAAATGGAAATAAAAGCTGAAAAATATTTTTTTCCACAATGATGCCTCTTGTATACCGTTTTATTATCTTTTGGGAGAAGCCTGTGTCATTTCGGTCAAAAAAAAACTTTTTGAACTTTAAGTCAGAATTTGCCAGGGGTATGAATAATTTTGGGCTTGACTGTATTTACACTACACTACCAGTCAAAAGTTTGGACACTTGACTTGACTATTTTTTTTTATTTTTTTAGTCAAATATTAATTATTTAATAATATATATATATATATATATATATATATATATATATATATATATATATATGTATGTATATGTACCATGAAGTCAAGTGTGTCCAAACTTTTGACTGGTAGTGTATATATATATATAGAGAGAGAGAGAGAGAGAGAGAGCAAAAACTCTAGTTTCATTAATAAAATAGTTTTCATTAATGATTATAACCTTGACACACACAGGCTACTCACTCTGACTGAATGTATTTACTGCTGTTTACACCACCTGCACACACACACACACACACACACACACACACACACACACACACACTGAAATGTCTGCTTGCCATTCTAATGTTCTGCTGAGTACACAGCCCTTGAGCAGATAGAAAGAGCTCACGCTCATAGCAGGACCCCACACACACACACATTTCCCACATGTGTATTTTCATCTTCCTGTTCTCAAATACAGTCCTCAAGCTCTTCCTGCCAAAATGTTCAATGCCGAAATAAAGCACTCGTCTTACTATAGCGCAATGTTGATTACTCTTTATTTTCCTTCATCTCTCAGGCTTTATCTCGCTCTCTCTCGCTCTCCTTATGCTGTCACACAGTGACTAATTTACACTTACAGATGGAGGGTGAAAATGAGCCTCTATATCTTTTCAGTTTTGAATTGAAGCCCTCCGGGTGTGGATGCCCACGCTCTAGCTCTCCGCGGCGTACACATGCCCTCATATCTTCATCAACACTCCCGCTTGTTTTCACTAAAAACAATACACTCCAGTGGGAAGCTTAATTGATAAACCGGCGTTCGCGTCGCCCTGCCTGCCACTCGATAAGCTGCTGCAAGTGGGTTTCACCATCCTGTGAAGAACACAATTCACATCGCATCTGAGCTCTGACATTCACGGTGCATATAAGTTACTTATATATATATATATATATATATATATATATATATATATATATATATATGTGACCCTGGACCACAAAACCAGTCATAAGGTTAAATTTTACAAAACTTAGATGTATACATCATATGAAGCTGAATAAATAAGCTTTCTATTGGTGTATGGTTTGTTAGGATAGGACAATATTTGGCCGAGACACATCTATTTGAAAATCTGGAATCTGAGGTTGCAAAAAAAATCTAAATACTGAGAAAATCACCTTTAAAGTTCTCCAAATTAAGGTCTTAACAATGCATATTACTAATCATAAATTACATTTTGATATATTTATAGTAGGAATTTTACAAGAAATCTTCATGGAACGTGATCTTTACTTAATTTCCTAGTGATTTTTGGCATAAAATTAAAATCAATAATTTTGACCCAAACAATGTATTTTTGGTACCCTGGAAATCCAGAGGTCTCGCGAGAGCACAATTTGAATTGTCTCTGCAAGACACTCTGGCATCGAGCAATGATGCACGTTACTGCATTACGTAAGCAGTTCTGGGAACCAATCAAATCGCTGTATCTGATGTAGGCGGGCTAGAGGCGAGCTAACCTGATGACGACAGTGCTGCGACGTCCGGAATCATTTAGTAAACATTGAAAGCTGGCTACAGAAGAACACCAGTTGTTTGAAACAGCTTTGGCCGCTACAATGAACGAGTTAGACTTGGCTTTTCATATAAAAGAGGAACAGAAAACCGCACTCGAATCGTTCCTTTGCAAGAAGGACGTTTTTGCTGTTTTGCCGACTGGATACGGCAAGAGTTAAATCTATCAGTTAGCTCCGCTGGTAGCTAAGCGTGTGGGGCTGTATTGTTGTGATTGGTCGTGGCGTTATCCAATTGCGTGCAGCGAGATTTTCAAATGCACGCTTGGTGCCGCCCCTCGAGTTAGGTCCTTTTCATTGCTCGATGCCAGACCCTTAATCTTAATAGACTAGGGTCTGGATTTATATATATATATATATATATATATATATATATATATATACACACACACACACACACACATTGCCATTTAAATGTTTGGGATAAGTATGATTTTTAGTGTTTTTTAAAGAAGGCTTTTCGGCTCAAAATTGTGGTTTTCTATTTTAATATGCTTAAAAAATATATATTTATTCCTGTGATGCAAAGCTGAATTTTCAGCATCATTACTCCACTCTTCAGTGTCACATGATCCTTCAAAAATTATTCTAATATGCTGATTTATTATTAGAATTATCAATGTTGGAAACATCAGGATTCTTTAAGTAGAAGATCATTTATTTATTTAAAATGGAAATATTTTCTAACAATATACACTACCTTTCAAAAGATTGTGGTCAGTGAATTTTCATTCTTTCTTTTCTTTTTTTGAAAGAAATGAATACTTTTATTTAGCAAGGTTCATTTTCAAATAGTTGTAACTCAGCCAAATATTTTCCTATCCTGACAAACAAAATAGATTAACGGAAAGCTTTCAGATGATCTATAAATCTCAATTTAAAAAATTAACCCCTGACTAGTTTTGTGGTCTAAGGTCACAAATGTAAAGCAATTAATTTTATAAAACGCTTAAATCAATGTTATGCCACAAAAACTGTCAAATGAGCTTAACTTTTATTTTACCCTAAATATGCCAACTACAAGACTTCCGCTGTATTATCTGCATATTGCAACCATTACAATCACAAGCTGTATTTACTGCCTTAGTAATGCATTGAAAAATTGCATCTTATAACAGAATGTGTCAGTGGTAGTATCTCACAGCTGTTTTATTGTCGTATGGCATTATTTTGTTGGGCCCCAGATGAGTGTTTCCTTCAAGGATTTTCTCCCAACACCCCACCACTGATGGAGTTTTTCCTTGAGAGAGACATCTGTGGCTGCTCGCTGGAGCTCGAAGTGATTCAATAATCTTCTCGATTTAATGCAATCTGTATCGTTGAAACACACCAGTTCTGTAAAGCTGGTTTCAAACGATCTGTATTGTGACAAGCGCTATACAAATTGAACATTCCCTTTAAAACTGAAAAAAAATTGGAAGTATTTTCACTAGTCTCAGAGCGACTTGATCAACTTGGACAGGTCTAATGGTCGATGTTCTTATCGTTTCAGATCAGCACCACAGAGGTGGAAACTCTTTTGGGTCGGCTGCCCTGTACGTTCAAGCAGGAGTTGACGGGTGTCGGGGCGAGTTTGGAAAAACGCTGGAAGTTCTGTGGGTTTGAGGGCATTAAGATGGCGTAGAAACACGGGTCGGGGTTCCCGCTAGAAACAAACACGGCCGACGGTCCGGAGGGGTCACAAACAATCACCTGCCAGCTCTCCGCGTCCATTCGTCCACCCAATGGGAGTCTAATGTGGAAATCTCAGAAAACACTCTAGACCTGGAGATCCTCAAGACTTTGGTGTGTGTGTAGTATGATTTAGTATGTGTACACACAAGCACACGCCAATGTGTGCGTACGTGCACCAAGCGAACGGACCGTGCACTCGTACCACACAACGGAAAACTCATCGGGTAAAAATCAGGGTTTGCTGAACCGAGGACTTGAACTGTCAACATGCATTTTCTTGTTTCACCTCTGATTTATAAAAAAAGGAAAAACTTCCCATAAAAAAAACAGAAATAACATGAATATATTTCTTTTCTCTTCTGTATAGGCGGCAGAAAACAGTTGCATAGAATCTTTTGTTCACATATCCTGTAAATGTTTGAATAACTTGCTATTTTTAAATAAAAAAAGAACAACAGAATCTGCAACCACACTCATTTATTAGTTTAACAATCTAGGCCAGTGCTTCTGAAACCTTCAGAAGTTCCACTTTCAGCACCTCTGCTAATTAAAAGAGGAATTGTGGGATGAAGATACTAGATTTATGCCGCATGCGTCCGTTCGAACCCTCTGGCTTTTCCTGCTTAAAGCCCGGCTCGCACTACAGGAGTTTTGAAATCCTAACCGATTATGAAATCTGGTTGCAGCGCACACATAGGAGTAGTTCACTTTCAGAACAAAAATTTACAGATAATGTACTCACCCCCTTGTCATCCAGGATGTTCATGTGTACTTACTTCAGTCGTTTTTTTAAGTAAAACATTTCAGGATTTTTCTCCATATAATGGACTTCTATGGTGCCCCCGAGTTCCAAAAAAAGTTCCAAAACTTCCAAAAATGCAGCTTCAAAGGGGTCTAAACGATCATAGCTGAGAAAAAAAAAAGGCTCTTATCTAGCAAAACAACGGGTTATTTTCTATAAATTATGATTGATGTACTTTTTAACCTCAAATGCTCGTCTTGTCTAGCTCGGCAAGACTAGCATTTGAGATTAAAAAGTGTATAAGTTGTACATGTTTTTAGAAAATAAGCGATAATTTCGCTAGATAAGACTCTTCTTCCTCGGCTGGGATCATTTAGAGCCCTTTAAAGCTGCATTTAAACTGCATTTTCTAAGTTCAAACTCGGGGGCACCATAGAAGTCCATTATATGGAGAGAAACTCTGAAATGTTTTCCTCAAAAACACCATTTCTTTACAACTGAAGAAAGACACACATGAGTACATTATCTGTTAATTCTTGTTCTGAAACTACTCCTTTAAGCTGGTGACCACAGAAAGAAACACTCTTGTGATCTGAGCTAGTCTGAGGTGTTTTCCCATCTCATATGAATCTTTTTTATATATGCATTCTGAGCAGCTATGAACATGTCATTTTTTGCACAGAGCTTGTGAAGTCTAATTAACAATCAGAGCGTTGCGTGTGCAGCTTTGTGGGTGTTTGTCTATTAGTCAGCAGTAAACGTCTCGTTCGCCGCTGCTGGAGAGGAGCGACGACTCTTCCGGCGGCACAGTCAAGCGTCCCTAATGCTCTTCTGTTGTGCAATTTGTAGGGTTATTTTTTGCTTATTGCTGAGGGAAACGAAAGCTTTATTACACATGATTGGTTCCCACTGCCCCTTTTCTATTTCCTTGGGCCGTATGTATGAAAAATTAGTTTCAAATGCTTGTCAGACATTTGGCCTCTCCAACATGAATTAATAATGCCTAATGATTGTTTCTTCCATTGTCGAACAAGCCTTAATTCATTATTATTTCTTTTTGCCATGCATTTTTAATATAGACATTCAGATGGACTGAAATCTAAGTGGAATCAACGTGAACATCTAAAGCATTTTTACAAAGAGGATTCTGTCTCTTAAATATGAATATTTCAATGCTCTGGTTTTTGTCCCCCTGTTACAGTGTGCTGTTTAAATGTCTCATCATTCCAGCTTAATACAAGTTTAATCAACAGAATGTGTGGCATACCACTAAAATATGACCCTGGACCACAAAACCAGTCATAATGGTTGATTTTTGGCAGTTCTTAGCAAATGCATATTACTAATCAAAAATTAAGTTTTTATATATTTAAGGTAGGAAATTTAAAAATATCTCCATGGACCATTATCTTAATATACTAATGATTTTTGGCATAAAAGAAAAATCTATCATTTTGACCAATACAATGTAATGTTGGCAAATAGTATAGCCGTAATACTTAAGACAGGTTTTGTGGTCCAGGGTCAAAAATGTGTTTTTAACTCAGCACATTTTCTTACATAAATTAATTAAACAATACAAATTGAAATTTTGTTGAGGCATATACAATGGAAGTATATGGGGCCCATTTTTGGAGGATTTTAAAGTAAAAGTGTAAATCCGAAGTGTAATTTTTTTTTTTTTTTTTTTTTTTTTTGCTCATCCAGGCTGTTTATTTGATTAAAAATACTAAAAGAAAGGTAATATTGTAAAATATTATTGCAATTTAAAATAGTGGTTTTCTATTTTAATATATTTTAAAATATAATTTATTCATGTGATGCAAAGCTGAAGTTTCAGCATCATTACTCCAGTCCTCGATGTCACGTGAACCTTCAGAAATCATTTTAATAAGCTGATTTATTATCAATGTTAGAAACAGTTGTGCTGCTTTATTTATTTACTTATTTACTTATTTTGGAACCTGTGATATTTTTCAATATTCTTTGATGAATAGAAAAAATCAAAAGAACATAATTTACTCAAAATATAAATCTTTTTTTCATATACACTACCACTCAAAGTTTGGGCTCAGTAAATGTCTTCTTTCTTTGAAAGAAGTTAATACTTTTATTCAGCAAGGATGTGTTAAATTGATAAAAGGTGGTAGTAAAGACTTATATTGTTAGAAAAATATATATTTTTGGATAAATGCCCTTTTTTAACTTTGTATTCATCAAAGAATCACAGGTTCCAAAACAAAATAAAAAATTATAATGAATCAACCAGGGATGCACTGAATGTTCGTCAACCAAAATTATTTGGCTGAATAATGCTTGTATAATGTACAAATAAAATGCTTTGCTCAGCAAGGCTGCATTTATTTGTACATTAAAAACACATGCCTGATTCAAGAAGGGGGTCTTAAAAATGACCAAAGAATATTATTTTACCAACTTATTAGTTTTAAGTTAAATTGTGCTTTGTTGCTAGGCTATAATGTCTACTAGAATGTTAAAAATGTTCAGTGTTAAATAAATATTTTTAAATTGTTGTTTTATAATTGTAAAAAGCAAATATTGGCTATTTAATTTATGCAATGGTGAACAAAATGACTAAATACATAGGGGAAAACATAAAAAAAAAAAAGTTCTGTATGTTCTGTAATCGGCCTTCGGCCCAGTGTTTAATTTGTTCGGCTTCAGCTTCGGCCAAGAATTTTCATTTCGGAGCATCCCTAAAATCAACATATTAGAACCATTTCTGAAGGATCATGTGACACTGAAGATGTTGAAATGATGCTAAAAATTAAGCTTTGATCACATAAATAAATTACATTTTAAAGGATATTAAAATAAAAAAAACTTTATTTTAAATTGTAATAATATTTCACAGTATTACTGTTTTTTTTTTCTGTATTTTTAATCAAATAAATGCATCCCTGATAAGCAGAACTGACATCTTTAAAATAAAAAACTAAATAAACTCTTCCAAATTATATATATATAAATTACATATATTTTAGTAGTTATTGAAATCATTTTATTTAAATTAAAGAGTACTATGTATTATTTTGCCACACATGCTGCTGCTGACTAAGCTTGACTTGTACACAACCCAGAATTGTCTTTTAAATGCATCCGTTCCATTAAAAGTGAACTCGAGTCCCTCTTCAGAAGATGTTCGTCAGCTCACTCTCATCCAGCTTTTAGAGGTTTAGAGGTTTTCGAACTTGGACGAGGCAAACAACACGCGCACAGATGCAGGAGCACCGAAAGGTCGTGCGGCGAGCGAACGTGTCCTGTTTTCCTTTCCTCGTTCCTCTATTTTTGGGAAGCTCCAGCCACTCCATCAGAGCACTTAGCCGGAGAGGCGCGTGCATCAATTCACAGCCTTTATGTGGACTCCATCACTGTCATTCAGCCTGCATTTGACAAATGGCTGTGGTTTTCACACCGACAAGCACAGATATTCTGCAGAATACCATTATTTTGGGTTGCGGTGGTTTCTATGTACTTTTCTATGTTTACTTCCAACAGGATTTTTCATGATCATATTCTGAACATCACACGAAAACCCTAAACAGACTAATTAGTTCTCTCTTTGGAGCCCTGGAGAGGTTTCTCATTGATGCAACACCAGAATCCACATCCTTCACCTCTCTGTTACCTTCTTCCTCTGGATGCGGAGTGTCCTTCAGCAGCCGGCCTTGTTTTTGAGCTCTCCTAAAAAGAGCAGAGCTCGTCTGAATCCAAAGGGCAGCGATGTCAAAGCGCAAACACCCCAGAGTCTGGCTCATAACCCATAATCCCCTGAATGCCCTGCTCCTCACATCCTTGGATGTAATTGGATATGGAGTGATCCAGCTTCGGCGGATCTCTTTTTGGGAGGCCGTATCTTGATGCTTCGGGTAATTAGTTCACTCTTACCTGACTTCCTCCAGTCAAAGCGAATCCAGGCAATTACAAAGAGCGACTCCCATGAGCGATGGGATGAGAGGGAGGTGATTGGCTCTTAAGGGGAGCGAATGTTTCCTCGTCGTCCCGTGCAAGCGAAAGCTCCTCATTACTCCGAAGCAGTCAGAGCGTATGACTGAACGCGTCCATCTGGTTAAGGAGGAACCCATGAGGTTACAGAGGGTCGCCACTTCCATAATAATGCTTATGGATAATAGATCAGAGCCAATATGTGGAGTACAGTGGTTCATGAGAGCCCCCTTCTGGACAGAAAGAAAAATGCCACAGGGAAATCTCTTTTGGAAAGCAGATTTCAGAGATGTATGTGATATTAGGAGATCAGTTCAAGCAGATGTCAACTTTTCAGGAACTGCTGTTATGCCGATTAGCTTGAACTTTGCTGTTTTAGTCTCCATATAAAAAGTGGTGGTTATTTCAGATCTACACTATCAGTCTAATGTTTTTGAACAGTAAGATTTTAAAGGGATAGTTCACCCACAAATGAAAATGTGATGTTTATCTGCTTACCCCCAGGGCATCCACAGAAGTTTTGAGAATGACACAAATATTAGTTTTCACAAAGTTTGCTGCTCAACTGCTTTTAGATCTTTGTTTCAGTTGTCTCTGTGATGTACTGAAATATAATTACAAGCACTTCATACGTTTCAAAGGCTTTTATCGACAATTACATGACATTTATGCAAAGAGTCAGTATTTGCAGTGTTGGCCCTTCTTTTTCAGGACCTCTGCAATTCGACTGGGCATGCTCTCAATCAACTTCTGGGCCAAATCCTGACTGATAGCAACCCATTCTTTCATAATCACTTCTTGGAGTTTGTCAGAATTAGTGGATATTTGTTTGTTCACCCGCCTCTTGAGGATTGACCACAAGTTCTCAATGGGATTAAGATCTGGGGAGTTTCCAGGCCATGGACCCAAAATTTCAATGTTTTGGTCCCCGAGCCACTTAGTTATCACTTTTGCCTTATGGCACGGTGCTCCATCGTGCTGGAAAATGCATTGTTCTTCACCAAACTGTTGTTGGATTGTTGGAAGAAGTTGCTGTTGGAGGGTGATTTGGTACCATTCTTTATTCATGGCTGTGTTTTTGGGCAAAATTGTGAGTGAGCCCACTCCCTTGGATGAGAAGCAACCCTACACATGAATGGTCTCAGGATGCTTTACTGTTGGCATGACACAGGACTGATGGTAGCGCTCACCTTTTCTTCTCCGGACAAGCCTTTTTCAAGACGCCCCAAACAATCGGAAAGAGGCTTCATCGGAGAATATGACTTTGCCCCAGTCCTCAGCAGTCCATTCGCCATTCCTGAGCAAGCTCTGCACTGGTGGCACTCCGATCCCGCAGCTCAATCCTCTTTAGGAGACCATCCTGGCGCTTGCTGGACTTTCTTGGACCTCCTGAAGCCTTCTTAACAATGCAGTGGAAAGTTTTTTTGGGGGATTAAGTTCATTTTCATGGCAAAGAAGGACTATGCAATTCATCTGATCACTCTTCATAACATTCTGGTGTATATGCAAATTGCTATTATAAAAACTTAAGCAGCAACTTTTCCAATTTCCAATATTTATGTAATTCTCAAAACTTTTGGCCACGACTGTAGGTGACTTTGTTTCCTCAGAAAAACACAAACGAAGATTTTTAATGAAAACCAGTGCAGTCTGTTAATGGAAGTGGATGGGCACCAGACCTTTAAAAGTAATCAAAAACATGCACAGACAAATACAAATTACACCCTGCGGCTCGTGACGATACATTGATGTCCTAAGACACCTAAACAACTTGTAATACAAAAAATATTTGCAATTATCAATGTAATCAATTAACTGATTAAGTAAGAAAATAACTTCATTAATTTTTTTACCCTATTCACCTGCACTGTCTCGCCTTAAAGCTTCTGCTCACCAAGCATGCATTTATTTGATCCAAAGTACAGCAAAAACTGTAAAGTTTTAAATTAGAAACAACTGTTTTCTGTTTAAATATATATTTTAAGTAATGTATTGTTGTGATTGTTATGATCATTATACCAGTCTTCAGTATCACATGATCCTTCAGAAATCATTCTAATATGCGGATTTCAAAATTCTTAGATAAATAGAAAGTTAAAAAGAACATTATTTATTTAAAAAAGAAATATTTGTAACATTTAAAATGAATTATTAAATTAAAAGGGGAAAAACAACAATATAATCATCTTTTTTTTTCTCAAAACAATGTTTTTGAGAGCATTTCACATCAGTCCACTGCTATACCATTTAACTAAATATTTCATAAGTACTTTGCCACTGTAATCTGCAAGTTGGCTTTATTTTGTCATAAATAATAAACATTATAACATATAAAGTGGATTGTCATATCCACTTTATTTTTCCCATAAGAGCATGCATGGCCATTTGTGTTTTTTTAAAGGGGTCATCCGATGCAAAACTCACTTTTCCATGTTGTTTGAACATTAATGTGTGTTGGCAGTTTGTGTACACAACCACCCTACAATGATAAAAATTCACCCAGTGGTATTTTTCGTAATCTTTAAAAGTAATATCGCCTTTTTAAAATCAGGTCATTCTCAGCTTCTTGTGGGTGTGACGAAACACAGACAGAGGCCCCTCCCACAATATTTGATTGACATGAGCGCCTTATCTTAGACCTGCCCTCACCGAGCTCAAACAGTCTGTCTTCGATCGCCATTGTGTGACTCAAGTGCAGACAAGAATGTCTCAGATTGAGGTGTTCTGTTGTTGGATGTAATAATGAACATAGCAGTCGTCATTTACTCCAGACATATGAGGATTAACATTACTTTCGTTTTTGAAAGAAAAGAGCCGATCCCGATCTACATATGCATCTATGTTCATGCAAATCATTCGTGATGCGGCTTCACCCACAGCAGAAGTGAGTAGAAGGGTTTTTTATGCATCTTTGCAAATCGCCTTTCTTAATAATGTGTTGGTTAACAAGTTTCACAGCTAAATGCGGCTAAAGTAAACATTACGGCTTGTCATCCCACAGCAGAAAGGGGAGCTCATTAGCATTTAAAGGAACATGCAACAGAATAGTTCGTTCTAAAAAGGGCTGATTTTGACAAAGTAAAAAGAGTGTTTTTTACAGTACCATTGAGAAATTTTAACTAAAGTATGTTATTGACTTCTCATTAAGACCCTGAAGAATTATATAAACTGGGAAAATGGGCATCCGATGACCCCTTTAACAATTTTATGGGTCTGGCTTCCGGTGTCATCCGCATCCAGCTATTTTTAGCTGTACAAAACAGGTCATTTTGCTGCTGGATATTGCAAATTAGTGTATCTCACCATATTATTTTAATGTATTTTCTTAATTATGAGCACACTGATTTGTAGTAAAAACTGTTTTACTGTTTACTGCATGTTATTCTTCTCATTATTTCCCTAGAGCAGATAATGAACCGGATGTCTCACCCATAGACTGACTTCCATCTTGAATAATGATGTGGATAGAATTATATAGGGTCAAAGGTTAGCACTTAGATATGGTAATAATGGAGCTCATAGTACTAACTGCATTTTCACAGTGTTTTTTTTTTTTTTGGAATAAAAAACCAAGCGCTTACAGTGATGTAATTTGCTCTTGGCCTTTTCCATAATTTAATTTGAGGTCCTGATGTGTTTATTTATTTATTTATTTATTTATTTATTTATTTATTTATTTATTTATTTATTTATTTATTTATTTATTTTATTTTTAAAGAAGTTTCGACTGCCCACCAAAGCTGCATTTATTTGTTCAAAAACCAGTAAAAACAGTCAAATTGTGAAATATTACTACAATTTAAAATAACTGTTTTCTATGTGAATATAATTTAAAATATAATTTATTCCTGCAATCAAAACTGAATTTTTAACATGAAAAGCGGCTCCTGTTTTTCCTCTGACTTTACAAGAAGTTTCTCCTGCTCACCAAGACTGCATTTATTTGTTCAAAAACACAGTAAAAACAGTAAAATTGTGAAATATTATTAGAATTTTTTACAACTATTTTTAAACATGAAAATAACTGTTTTAACAAAGTGCCTCTTTGATTTCATGTTCAGAAAAACGCTCCCAAAAGCGTCTCTTGTTTTTCCTCTGATTTAACATCCATTTGTCTAAATATCATGTCCTAGAACAAGTTTCTTCTGCTCACCAAGGCTGCATTTATTTGTTCAAAAACACAGTACAAACAGTAAAATTGTGAAATATTATTACAGTTTAAAATAACAGTTTTCTATGTGAATGTCATTTAATATAATTTATTCCTGCGATCGAAGCTGAATTTTCAACATGAAAAGCAACTGATGTTTTTCCTCTGACTTTACATTCAGTTTGTCTAAATATCATGTTCTAGAAGTTAAAATAACTATATTTAAACATGAAAATAACTACGTTTTTAACAAAGTGCCGCTTGGTTTTCATGTTCAAAAAAACGCTCCCAAAAGCATCTCTTGTTTTTCCTCTGATTTAAGAAGTTTCTTCTGCTCACCAAGGCTGCATTTATTTGTTCAACAACACAGTAAAAACAGTAAAATTGCGAAATATTATTACAATTTAAACTAGCTTTTTTCTATATGAATATATAGTAAAATGTAATTTATTTCTGTGATCAAAGCTGAATTTTCAGCATCATTACTCCGGTCTTCAGTGTCACATGATCCTTCAGAAATCATTCTAATATGCTGATTTCAGGATTCTTTGATGAATTGAAAGTTAAAAAAGAACAGCATTTATTTGAAAAACAAATCTTTGTAAAATTCAAAATGAATTATTAAATTGAAAAGGTGGGAAAATCCTTTAAAACAACAATATAATCATCTTTGTTTTTCTCAAAACAATGTTTTGAAGTGTCTCATCCGTCCATTGCAATAGAATGTAATTGTAAATATTTCATAAGTACTTTGCCACTTTCATCTGTCATGTTGACTTTATTTTGGCATAAATAATAAACACTATAACATATAAAGTGAACTGTCTTAAGGCGAGACAATGCAAGTGAATAGATTACTATTCACCTTACTTAGTTGATTGATTACATTGATAATTGCAAGCATTTTTTGTATTATAAGTTTTCTAAAATGTTAGGTTTAAATATGCAAATGAGCCATTATTTAATTAAATATGCACTAATTTGCATACATTAGTACAAAAATCGAAACACTGGATGAAGTCAGTTTCAAAACTCTGGTTTATTTTTTTTTATGACATATTAGAGTCAAATGTTTTTACAGAGGGGATTTTGGGTATCTCACTTTGTCTCTCCATCATTTAGAAAATACTTAGAACAGACAGAAAACGCTATTTTTTTACAGTTTTTTGGGAGAATAAATGTACAAAATCAAGCTACTTATATATGAACAAATCCCTTTGTAAAAACCTTCAGGATGTAGACAGGAATGGTGTGTGTAAGTGCTACTGAAGTGGAGATTTGTGGCTCAGTGTAGGAGAAAAAAACTTTAAAAATATATTGTAATTGAAATCTATTGACACAAATAGATAAAGTGCTATAAAAGAAACACATAACAGTGTCTTTTGGGTGTTTTCTTTCCACTAGTCTGAAAAAAACACTTTCTGAAAAACCAAAAAGCCCAAAATCTCAAATTTGACAGATCTCCTTAAAGTTAAGGGTCAAAAGTCATCACTTAGTTACGTTAATAATGAAGCTCATAGTAATAACTGCACCGTGTTTTCTCTTAGAATTAAAAACCAAGCGTTCGCAGTGATGTCATTTGCTCTTGGCCTTTTCCGTAATTTAATTTGAGGTCCTGATGTGTTTGATTTGAAATGCCAGCGGTCGTGATACCTTCGAGACGACACGCTGCCTGACTAATGAACTACAGTCACACTCATCTTCATTACGCCTCTGACCTTTCAAAAACAAATGGAGAAGCAGTTTACCTCAATGCAAGTGATTGAGTGAGTTCACAACTCTATTTTTAAAACACGAAAGCCACTTCGTTTTCGACAAAGCGCCGGTTTGTTTTCATGTTCAGACCGAGGCTCCCCAAAAGCAACTCTTGGTTTTTTTTTTTCCCCCCTCTAACATCCGTTTTGTCTAAATATCATGTTCTAAAGATTTATTTCCTGGTGTTTACTGGGAAGAGCGAGCTGTGTGCCTCTAAATAGATCTTATTTGTCATCGGCTGTTTCATGAAGTCTTTGAACAAAGCAGAACGTCAGAACTCTCTCCTCAAAATAATGAACTGAAGTGGCTTGTTTTTCACCAGTGTTTTTGAGCGTGTCAAAAAAGCAAAAACAGACTATATTCCGGTTGCAACTCTATTAATTAGTCAGCATCGCACTTTCACTCACGTTTCCTCACTGGAGCACTACACTTGCTAATAATAATGATATTATAAAAGAGTGCAACAGCCGGTCTTAAGCTGCAGCGCTGCATATTTATGAGTGAGCAAAAGTTCAGTCTTGTTTGTTCTGCCACCCATGAAACCTGCGGCATGTCACTTTGGCAAAAACTCAGAAACAGACAGTCATGTTTTAACGTGCATGCCATCATCTGCGCTTAATGAGGAAGTCACGGTGACTTAGTTAACTTTGTGTAACAGCGTTGCCCTTAAGTCACATTTATTAAATCTAAATTAGAGGGGCCTTAGCTTAATGAGCTTTGATTTGTGACCCCACTGCCCGATGAAGATCTTAAGGATACGCCAAGACCAAATTGTCTGTGACGGCTCAGGAGCGGCCACTTTCCGCTTGAGCGACTGGCCATTAGCGCCGATTTGAAGGGCTGGTTACTTGCTTCAGCCCATAAAGTTCACCTCCAGTCAATCGTTGTCCTTCTCCAAGTGTTTGCAGATATGCACCGTCTGAATCTTTAAACGAGTCATTTGGCTTCAAAACATGTTAAGCTTTATTGACGCTGACACTAATGCCGACTCGTTCCTCAGTTGAACAGCCAAACTTGTCGAAGGAAAATTGTGTTTGCTGTAATGCACTTACAGTGGAAGTTTATGGCACATTTTGGAGGTTTAGTGGATGACTACACTTATAAATTAATGATGAAGTCAAAAGCCTCATTAAAAGAATGAAAAGAAGAATGAAAAGTAGTTTTTCTTAGAAAAAAATGCTTTTTAATATTAAAAAAATATTACTAAAGTAATCGTTTAGACACTCATGACTATATGTCAGGGTCAGTAAGTCTCTTAAATATCAGATAGTTGGACATTTCTCTTAGGTTAGTTAAACTAGTTTATGGAATTTATTAAGGCGAGACACTGCAGGTGAATAGGGTAAAAAAAAACTACCTGTAATAGTTATCACCTTACTTACCCAGTTAATCGATTACTTTGATAATTGCAAACTTTTTTTTGTATCACAGGTTATCTAAAATGTTAGGTTTAAATATGCAAATGAGGCATTATTTAATTTACATACAATTCTAGTTCAAAAATCTAAACACTGGATGAAGTTAGTTTCATGTTTAATTTTTTTGACATATTAGAGTTAAATGTTTTTACAGAGAGAATTTTGTCACTCCATAATTCAGGAGAAAATTTGAACAGATAGGAAACACTATATATATTTTTTTTTTTACCATTTTTTGGGGAATACGATTTTAAAAATCAAGCAAATTATAGACAGATTCCTCTGTAAAAACCTTCAAGATATAGACAGGAATAAAAATGTAAAGTTTGGTGTGTGTAAGCGCTACTAAAGTAGAGATTTATGGCTCAGTCTAAGAGAAAAAACTCATTTTGAGAAAACGGCCTTTAAAAATATGCATTGTAATTGAAATCTATTGACACAAATAGAAAAAAGTTCTATAAAAGAAACACTTAATAGTGTTTGTGGATGTTTTCTTTCCACTAGTCTAAAAAAAAAAACACCAAAATAAATACCTTAATAAAAAAATCATAATATAATAATAATATAATACTATTTACAATAATCCAACAATTTTTTTTACAATAATACTATGTTTTATAATAATAATAATAATAATAATAATAATAATAATAATAATAATAATAATAATAATAATAATAATAACATGAATAATAATAATTAAATAATGTGTACACTCAGACCTTATTTAATGCATTTGAAGTGTAAGGGAAATGTTTTACACCACATTATATTCATGTTATATATATATTTTTGAAAATAGTATGAAAGTTCATTAATTAATAATTCATGATATTTCTAAAAATGTAATTTAAATCTTGACAAATAGTTCAATATATTATTAATTAATTAATTTACAAATATCATGATTTATTAATTAATGAACATTTATACCATTTTCGAAATTATATATTGAATACATTTTGTAATATATATTTCATATAATATTTGTAAATATTTAATTAATGAACATTTATACCATTTTCTAAATTATAAATATAATAAAATTTGATATATATATATATTTATTTTAATTTATTATATTTATAATTTTGAAAATGGTATAAATGTTCATTAATTAATAATTCATGATATTTGTAAAAATGTAATATAAATATAGACAAATATGTTTTTATTTATTCATTCATTTATGTATTTTTAAAGGTAGAAAGGTTTGGTATAAATATTTTCAAACCTGTAAAAAATAAACACAAATAGCACATGTGTGTATAAATTAGCCACTTTCCCCCCTTTTGTGATGTAACAATTCATGATATTTGTGAAAATAAATCTTGACAAGGGTCAATAAAGTCTTATAAATAGCTTAGTTAAAGATGTTAGCTAGTTTATGGAATTTATTAATTAAAAATCTAGATATCTGTAAAAATGAACTTTGTATTATATTTATTTTTCTAATACTATTTATAATAATGCAGCCAGTTTTTGTAATAATACTATGTTTTAATATAATAATAATAATAATAATAATAATAACGTTTATAATAATTAAATAATGTGTAGACTTAGACCTTACCTTATTAAATGTTTTACTGTTATACCACATGATTTTCATGTTATATATAATTTTTTGAAAATAGTATTAAAGTTCATTTATTAATAATTCAATATAATATAAATCTTGATAAATATTTTTTATATATATATATATATATATGAAATATATATTACAAAATGTATTATATACATAATTTCGAAAATAGTATAAATGCTCATTAATGAATAAATCATGATATTTGTAAATATTTAATATAAATCTTGAATGATGAATATTATGAATATTAATATTTTCTGTAAAACCTGTCAAAAAAATAATTAAATTAAAAATCAAGATATTTGTAAAACATAAATCATTATTATATTAATTTTATAATACTATTTATAAAAATGCAACCAGTTTTATAATAATATTATTTTTAATTTAATAATAATAATTAAATCATGTGTACACTCATTCGTCTTTTAAGTGATTTTAAGTGTATTTTTTAAGGTTTATTAAAATTAATAAAATAAAATAAGAAATAAATACAAACATTTATTGCCAGTTATTTCCCCTTTTGTGACATAATAATTTCATGATATTTGTGAAAACCAACCTTGACAAATATATTTAAATATTATGTTTTTTTGTTTGTTTGTTTTTTTTTTTTAAATAACATCTCATTTAAGACATATATTGCATATATTTCATTTGGTTACACCACATTATAATTAAATATGTAATTAATTATTTATTACTATGCATATTTTAATTAAAAAAAAAAAGTTTGGTTTAAAAAAATGATAAAAATTGTAAACAAATATAAATACAAATATCCCCTGCCATAAATTCTCTATCTAGCACAATGTTTATAAAGTGTTGTGGCTGCAGACTTCCACTATAAAAGTGCATTACGGAAAACAGCTTTTGCTTATTTTTAGACACTGAGACACCAGTCTAAATGATTTTCGCTAGTAATCAACAGCATGCCACAGATTATGCATAGAGCTTAAGTTATATTGAACCAGAACATTCTATTAAGCTGATTGGCCCTCACACAGAAAACGCTTCCTACTGCAATATAAACCTTTGCCATTATCTTCTCTCCCCATGCTGCTGAATGGAAACGCGAGCTCGAATCTGTCCGGCCCCGGTGTGACTTACACTCTGTATTTTCCAGACAATCTTTTCAGTGGCGTGTACAACAAGGGGTGAAAGACAAGAAAGAGAAATCTATTTTGAGAGACAGCTGAGACTGGATTTCGTTTGGGAGGCGTATTTCAGGCTCTCTGTTGATAGCGGCTGTGGCCCGGCCACCCTGTGCTGGGAACAGACAGATAAAGGGTTTAGTCTACCTTATAGAGTGTGGGATGGCACTGGACCTCTATTCTCTCTGACCTCATAGCGCTGGGGCATTGGGATGAAGCGCAGGTCAGAGAGGACTCGCATTGTAATGTGCATCAGCCTCCATCTGCACTATTCTCTGTTTCCCGCTCTCACTGAGGACGTGGAAAAGGTGGTGATAATGAACAATTCTAATACTGCCACTAAAATAGATACGTGCTGTTTACGCCTGCAGCGTGAAACAGGCCTGAGACGTGCTGCTGGAGATCCTGATGCATTGTTTTTGTGACTGTGCACAAGACCAGTTTCATTTACAGTGGCATGCAAAAGTTTGGGAACCTCTTGGACAATCTGTGAAAATGTAAATAATTTTAACAAAATACGAGAGATCATATTAAATGCATGTTCTTCTTTTATTTAGTACCAGTGTTGTGGAAAGTTACTTTTAAAAGCAATGCATTCAAATAATGAGTTACTCCCTAAAAAAGTAAGTAATTGCATTACTTAGTTACTTTTTATGGAAAGTAATGCCTTATGTTACTTTTGCATTACTTTTTATCTGGCCAGGGCTTGCTTGTTTGTTTTTAATATAAAAAGTTATAGTGTTGTCAAATGTAAAAGCCTTCATACCAACAGCCTCAGGCTTAGAGAAAAGTAAATTCACGTCTGTACAGTAGACCGCAGAAGAAAAAATGTCAACTCTTCTGCAATAAATAAATGTTAAATTATCTCGAGTCATTTTTTTCTTATTAGTATGGATGAAGTGGATCATCGAAGGTTGGCAGCAAAGACATCGGTTAATAAAATGGAATTAAATACATAAAGGATATTTGTATTATTTAATTATTGCAGGTTTGCGTTGAATTTCACTGTTTTTATTCATTTTGAGGAATACTGTATCAGTTTTTTTATTGAGTGAGATGAATTAATGTATGTTCACATTTATTCTAGAACTAAAGTAACATCTTACTCACAATTTCTCTCAACATGGGGACAGGAGAGCTTTTAATCAATAAAAAAAATATGTGTGTATATATATATATATATATATATATATATATATACAGTGTTGTTTTCGTCAACGATGACGATGACGAAATCATTACGTTGACGCAACTTTTTTTCATGACGATAACGAGACGATGACGAGATAAAAATGGCTCGTTGATGACTAAAACATGACGAGACGTGTGTGAGTTTTCGTTGGCGAGACGAGAATAGACGAAAATGTTAGTGGGTGGTCTGTCAGACGTTTAAAATGCACGACATTTCTGCTTATTGTGGATGCCAATTAAAACCTAAGAAGTATCTGTTGCTATGGCAAGCCGTTTTAGCATTAAATACTCTTTGCCATACTAGTAGGCTATGGCAAGCCATTTAAGCATTCTATCCTTGTTTGGTTACGCTCAACACGTCACATTGTTGTCACTCAGACAGACAGACGATTAACCATGATGGCGGCAGTTTGCACATTATTTCAATGTTATGTCTTTTATGTCTAAAACCATTCCTTCATTATTGTAATTATTGGTGAAAATAGTCGATCCGGAAGCTCACATTGTGTTGAACTATAGATCTGCTATTTTCACAACTTATAAGTGACACTACCCAACAGCAAAATACTTACTGACCTACATTAATTTGTTAAAAGACTACTTCCCCCCCCTTTTTTTGACTAAAACTAGACTAAAACCTTTATGACTTTTCGTCGACTAAAATTGGACTAAAACTATCAGATATAGAAGTGACTAAAATGTGACTAAAACTATATATATAAAACTATATATATATCAAACAAATTTGGAAATGGTATAAAAGTTCATTAATTAATAATTGATGATATTTGTAAAAATGTGATATAAATCTTGACAAATATTGAAATATGCTTTTATTTATGTACTTTATTTTTTAAAAGGTATACAATTTTGGGATAAATATTTTCAAACCTGTATAAAAATTAATACAATCAGATCAAATAAAAATATATACAAATAGCACAATTATATATAAATTTGCCACTTTCCCCCCATTTTGTAATAATTCATGATATTTGTGAAAATAAGTCTTGACAAGGGTGAATAAGTCTCTTAAAATATCAGATAACTTGATATTTTCTGAGGTTAGTTATAACTATATATACTTATAAGGATGTTAACTGGTTTATGAAAAAAAAAATCTTTCATGTAAAATATCTTACTCAAGACAGTACTAAATAAAGCATATCATGCATTTTGTATAATCTCTCATATTTTGTTAAAATTATTCACACGTTCACTCTGCAAGGGGTTATTCACGTTTTCATTCTGCAAGGGGTTCCTTAACATTTGCATGCCACTTTTCTTAAAGTGGTGGTTTGATTTAATGAACTTCATTTACGGCATCAATTAAGGGTATTTGTCTGTTCATCAATGTATCTGTCTATGTCTCTAAGCAGAGTGTGTTGCAGTAGACGTATGTACTATGAAGCCTCATGGAAATTGATAGGAGCTTTGGATGCACTTCATTGATTGCCTGCGTTCAGCAGATTTCCCAGCTCAGGAAAGTGAAACCATGTAAGTGATTTCTGGACTGTTAATGTATGACTCTCAGCAGGCTAACAGACAGCAGCGGACAAGCTTCATAACTACATTAAGGTGAGTGAGTGGCCTTAAATACATCACTCACCTTAACCATAGACACAGTATATACATATAGTGTTGGGTAGTAACTGATTACATGTGATCTGGATTATGTAATCACCTTCCAAAAATTAAGTACTTGTAATTAGATTATATTACATTTTAAAATGCTCACGCAATGGCAGTAAAGTATTCAAATTTATTGATTTTCTCTAATTCTTCTTTTTCCTCTACCACAGTCTGGGAAACCCTGATATAATGTGATATTTAATGCACTTCATGTTGTTGATAAAGAATGGAATATTTATTTATTTATTTAGTTTAAATTGTAAGTAATCTAAAAGTAATCACAAAAGTTTAGGATCAGAAACATTTGTAAAGGTTTTTAAAGACATTTCTTATGCTCATCAAGGCTGCATTATTTTGTAATTTTGTAATATTGCAAAATGTTATTTAAATATAAAATAATGGTTTTTATTTTAATATACTTTAAAATATAATTTATTCCTGTGATGCAAAGCTGAATTTTCATCAGCTGTTACTCCAGTCTTAAGTGTCACATGATCCTTCAGAAATCATTCTAATATGCTGATTTATTATCAATGTTGAACAATCCTGAAACAGTTGTGCTGCTTAATATTTTTTTGGAACATGTGATACTTTTTTTCAGGATTCTTTGATCAATAAAAGGTTAAAGGAGAGAACCAGTCCCAGTCCGACCGATTAGTACAGTCCAAAACGTGACAATAATTGATCGTTTTCAGCAGAAATAATCAGCAAAATATGCAAGTTTTGTTCGGTTCAGTCAGTGGCATTGTTTACATTCAGTGCCGCCAATATGACCAAATGAAAACACTCTATTCAGAATTTTCAGGTGCTATACTGACTTTTTACAGTGTCTTGTGACTCAGGTCAGTCTTTCTTATTCTGCACTGTATAACCAGAAAAACTCAATTTGTGGAGCTCCTTGATAATGAAATGATGATCTGAATCAGGTGTGTCCCTCTGAAGGACCAAGATGCTGTAGGCAGTTCTCATGTAAACAGTGTGTCATATGCCAACAGAGGTCACTACAGCACAGGTCTGCAGGACTCATACAAAACTGTGTGACACCTTCTGAGAATAGAGAAGCGCAGTTTAATCACAGCGTGTTTGAATGCAAATACATGTCTTTACTTGTTGCATTAAGTGTAACAAATGCATTAAGTGTAACAAATGCACCACAAAACCAGTCATATGTAGCACAGGAATATTTGTAGCAATAGCCAACAATACATTGTATGGGTTAAAATTATCGATTTACCTTTTATGCCAAAAATCATTAGGATATTAAGATCATGTTCAATGAAGAAATTTTGTAAATTTTCTACCATAAATATATCAAAACTTAATTTTTTATTAGTAATATGCATTGCTAAGAACTTCATTTGGACAGCTTTAAAGGCAATTTTCTCAATGTTTAGATTTTTTACACTCTCAGATTTCAGATTTTCAAATAGTATTATCTCGGCCAAATATTGCCATAACAAATATTACACCAATGGAAAGCTTATTTATTCAGCTTTCAGACTATGTACAAATCTCTAAAAAATACCCTTATGAATAGTTTTGTGGTCCAGGGTCACAAATATCAACATGCAAATGTAAGTTTCATATGTACCTGAAATTAATTTTACACACAGCAGTGATATTCTTTAACTAGAACTACTTTAATATTTTTTTCTAATTGTTTTATAAGTGTTTATGACCTTATAAATAGAAAATAAGAAAGAGCTTGTAGTTTATACTTGTTGAACTAAACAAAACAGCTAAAAGGTTGTTTAAAAATGTTGCAAACGTATTGACCATTAACAGCAGCTAGAATTAGGCATTGCATAACCATATATGTGACCCGGGATAACAAAATCAGTCTTAAGTAGCATGGGAATATTTGTAGCAATAGCCAAAAATACATTGTATGGGACAACATTAGATTTTTTTTTAGAGCCAAAAATCATTAGGATATTAAATAAAGATATTTTTCAAATAGTTTTATCTCAGCCAAATATTGTCCTAACAAACAATAGGTCGATGGAAAGCTTATTTATTCAGCCTTCAGATGATGTACAAATCTCAATTTCAAAGAAATGAGCCTTATTACTGGTTTTGTCGTCTAGGGTCACAAATATCAACATGCAAATGTAAGTTTCATATGTTCCTGAAATTAATTTAACACACAGCAGTGATATTTTTTTAACTAAAACTACTTTAATCATTTTTTTTCTAATTGTTTTATGTGTTCTATAGTGTTTGACCTCATAAATAGAAAATAAGAAAGAGCATGTGAAGTTTGTACTAAACAAAACAGCTAAAAATTTATTTAAAAATGCGGCAAAATGTATTGACCAGTAACAACGGCTAGAATTAGACATCGCATAACCTTATATGTGACCCTGGACTACAAAACCAGTCTTAAGTAGAACAGGAATATTTGTAGCAATAGCCAAAAATACATTGTATGGGACAAAATTTGATTTTTTTTTTAGAGCCAAAAATCATTAGGATATTAAATAAAGATATTTTGTACATTTCCTACCGTAAATCTATCAAAACTTAATTTTTGATTAGTAATATGCATTTCTAAGAACTTCATTTGGATAACTTTAAAGGACATTTCCTCAATGTTTAGATTTTTTGCACCCTCAGATTCCAGATTTTCAATTTCCAGAGTTTGCACAATATGCAAATGTAAGTTTCATATTTATTGTTTTATTAGTGTCCTACAGTGTTTATAACCTCATAACTGAAAGAGCATGATATGTGTGTACTTGTTGAACAACAAAACAGCTAAAACGTTATTTTTAAATGTTGCAAAACGTGTTGACCAGTAACAGCAGCTAGAATTAGACATTGCATAACCTTATATCAGTGTTGTATTAAAACTTTACATTTCTTAGTCAAAAACTGCAGTGTTTGTCTTCTTCAGCCTGGACTACTGGACTCCATACAGCCATGTTACATAAAGCTTGCTGCCAGTTGACGTTTACCATACCATATGTCAACACAGCCCAAGGTTATGCCCTTTACATTAGGGAAAACATTACTAAGATAGTAATATAATCGATAACCATTTCCGTGATTACTCACTTACGCAAATACAGCCTTTAAACCTAATCTAAATGAGACGCAAAGATAGCAGCCCGCTTTCAAGGTTTGTTTTTAAGTTAAAGTAAGTAAAGTCTGTGCAACTTCTTAAAGACTTATCATTACGTAACATTCTCAGGAACATGCGAATTCACGGGAACGCGCACTATTTCTTCATACTATGCTATGCGCGCTGTCTAGAAATACGAGTTCCGCAACAGCTAGGCCTACTATTAAAAATAATAATTAAATAAGTGTTTCTTGTCAGACTACTCTTATCCCATAAGTAGCCATGCTCTTCAGATGACCGGACCGGCCCAAAATAGTCTGGTAATCTGTCTGGCGTTGTTGCAAAGATCACCACGTGCCTTTTCCTTCCCCCTCAGGTCCGGTTACCGTAGCGACGACCAAGCAAATCTGTGATTGGCTGCTCAGGCGTGACGCAGGATGCATTTAGGGAATTCCGTCAGCTGTGCTGTGGCACGTTTCAAAACGTAGCTCCTGTTCTAGCGGTGCGTCAAACTCTCCACTGCGCTTTTTTTTAACGCTGTGAAACTTTTACACGGGATCAGAGCACATGCTGTTTAACTTCTTTTGCGGGAAGAATATGTGTCATGTGCAACAAAGGACCCAGAGAGCGTTGGCTTTCTGAATAAATCATTTATAACCTGCGAGGATATCCTGAAGCTGAAAAGGAAAGGGTGAAAATCCCTTTGAAATTTTGAAATGTAAGTGACCTTTTAAACAATCCAACTTTGTTTGTTTTTATAAACTTTGAGGCAGTTTTGTGTTGCTTTTACACATTGAATAGTAGAAAGGTCAATATTTATGTTCACATTTTACTTACTTAATTGAGATTAAAGTAGTTCTAATAATCCATCAAAGGATCCCAAAGGAGAACATCACCAGAAATGGCAGGGAACTCACAGTTCTACTTGCCTAGATAGGGAACAGGACCATAGAGAGAGCAAAGACAATAGTTGGGTATATAAAAATGAATGATGAACCAAAAAAACGTGCATTATGAACAGGGGGTGAAAACTTTTGAACAGAATGGAGATATCATATTTTTTTCATTTAGTACTGCCCTTGAGAGGCTATGGAGGACAGTAACATGTTTCCCAGAAGACAAAAAAAGTTACATTTACCCTGATCTTTAAATTCAAAAGTTTTCACCCCCAGCTCTTAATGGATGTTTTTTTCTTTCTGGAGCATCAGTGAGTGTTTGAACCTTCTGTAATAGTTGCATATGAGTCCCTCAGTTGTCCTCAGAGTAAAAAGATGGATCTCAAAATCATACAGTCATTGTTGAAAAGGGTTCCCAACGTTTTGTGTTTGAAATGTAAGTGACCTTTTAAACAATCCAACTTTGTTTGTTTTTATAAACTTTGAGGCAGTTTTGTGTTGAATATTTATGTTCACATTTTACTTACTTAATTGAGATAAAAGTAGTTCTAATAATCTATCAAAGGATCCCAAAGGAGAACATCTCCAGAAATGGCAGGGAACACACAGTTCTACTTGCCTGGATAGGGAACAGGACAATAGACAGAGTCAAGATTGGAAAAGTGAGCAGGTGTAATGCAAAAAATGGTCACACTTTATATTAGGTGGCTTTAACTAATATGTACTTACATGTACTTAATGTGGTCATATTGCATTGCAAAACACTTTTGCTTCTATTAAGAGACAGGTTTGGTGTTATGGGTAGGTTTAAGGGTGGGTAAGGGTGTAAGGGATAGGTCAACAGTGGTAATTACATTAATTACAAATGTAATATAGGTTTTTAACAAATATAAATACACATGTATGTACACAGTAAGTACATTGTACCAAATGATTAATTTAAATGTACGTACATAGTAGTTAACGCCAACTAATGTAAAGTGGGACCCAAAAAAACAACAAATGATGTAATAATTAAAATTAAAGGCCATTTAGCAGACACTTATCAACCCACAACAGTAGTACAGGATTTATTTTGGCTTTGTTTTTTTCTTTTCAATGGTATGCAAATGGATAAATATTCATAGTAGTCTGAAACTTAAGCTGGGGAAGAAAACATGAATGGCACACCTTATATAAGCCCCAAAACTGCTTACATTTTTTGTGTGTTTATGTTAAACAGGGTCATCTATGGGGTGCTAGCTAAAAATAAAAATGTTGTCGAAATCTGACTAACATTAGATGATTTAGTCATTAGAACCGGATTAATGTGATTCACCAATGAAACATTAAGACTGTTTGCGTGAGCTGTATTAAGGATTGCTCAGTAGTTTTTGATTATCTGATGCCAAATCAACACTGGGTTTGTTTTTTCTTGATCAGTTTAGAAAACAGTTGAGGGCAAAAGTTTACACCCCCCTTTTAGAATCTGCAAAATGTTACGAGGGATCTTACAAAATGCATGTTGTTGTTTATTTAGTACTGGCCTGAAGAAGATATTTCACATGAAAGATGTTTACATATAATCCACAAGAGAAAATAATAGTTGGGTTTATAAAAATGACCCTGTTCAAAAGTTTACATACGCTTGATTTTCAATACTGTGTTGTTACCTGAATGATCCACAGCTGTTTTTTGTTTAGTAATAGTTGTTCATAAGTCCCTTGTTTTGAACAGTTAAACTGCCTGCTGCTGTTCCACAAATTCTTTGTTTTTCCAGCATTTTTGTGTATTTGAACCCTTTCCAACAATGACTGTATGATTTTGAGATCCATCTTTTCACACTGTGGACAACTGAGGGACTCATATGCAACTAATACAGAATGCTTCAGAAAGGAACAAAAAAAAAAACATGCATTATGAACAGGGGGTGAAAACTTTTGAACATAATGGAGATGTGTAAATTTTTCTTATATTGCCTAAATATCATATTTTTTTATTTAGTACTGCCCTTCAGAGGCTATGGAAGATAGTTTCCCAGAAGACAAAAAAGTTAAATTTACTCAAAAGTTTTCACCCGTTTTTTCTTTCATGAGTCCCTCAGTTGTCCTCAGTGTAAAAAGATGGATCTCAAAATCAGACAGTCATTGTTGGAAAGGGTTCAAATACACAATAATGTGTGGGACCTAACGTATTTATCTAAAGAACAGTAGACCGTTTTAACTGTTCAGGACTAGATGTAAACATCTTTTATGTGAAATATCTTGTTCAGGTCAGTACTAAATAAACAATAACATGCATTTTAGTCAAATAATTAACATTTTGTAGAGTCCGCGAGGTGTTTGTAAACTTTTGACCTAAACTGTATATACCTGATCAACAAAAAGGGTCTGTATTGGAGTATCATAAATACGCCAAGGAGAGCTAAAGTGGATTTTCAGTGAATAATGACCTAATTTTCAATGTGTTTCTCGCAAAAATCAATCATAATGTTTTAGAAGTGCTGAAATGCAGCACACAAATCACATGAACGTTGTGTGATACTACCATGATCCCCGAAAGCCTTAATCGCTGTTCATTATAATTGCACGAATAGCAAGATTAATTTCTTAAATTCTAAAAACAAAGTCATACAGGTTTGGAATGACACGAGTAATGCTCATCTCTGTGTGAATTATCCCTTTTAAATTTCAAAATGCTCATTGTTTACATTCGTACGATTGCATTAGTGATTTGTATCAAACACAGCCTCTTTCTTGTATAGAGTGGAAATAAAGAAACTATGTGCTTATCTTTCATTATCTGGCGGTCGTCGCTGACGTACACCGAGCAGATACAGAGAGTCCCAGTGTTGCTGGATTTACCTTTTCGTGTCTTATGCCACAGATGGATCAGTGACAGGGTCAACACACACACAGCGAGCTCGAATATCCTCCGTCTCAGTATCCAGCAGCCCTTGAGGCCACCCACAGGCGTCTTTAAATAGATAAACACTTTAAGTTTGCCAAAGCCACACGGCTGAGGAAGGTTTGTGTCACTGCACTGATATTAGTCAGCAGATTCAGACATTCCCAGTCCTGCTTGTCTTAAGCGCGAGCTTATCCCAAGTGTCTGATAGTACTTTGTAGCTGGTGCAGTGCTGTTGAGTGATTTTCCTCATTGTTTGTTTATTAGAGACAGGTATGTTCTCAGATGCCTTGGAGGCCGTAGGACAGGTGGAGGGTTTGACGCTGTCCCCTCCACAGAGTCTTCCAGACCCAGATGATGAGGTGGAATTGGGCACCGAAACAAAAAGACGAGGCAGATATCGGCATAGCTTACAGATACTCAAGCCATTTCGGATCACACACAAGTAAGTTCTTCTGGATATCTTTACTTATTTTTTTATTTAAATGTGTGAAAAGTCTAAATATTCCAGCATGTCTCTCAATTATTTTGAGCTCATAAACACTGCATGTGTAATAATTCTAAAAGAATTAGCAAATGCTGTTTAAAATAGCTCTTGCTGGTGTGCAGCATGTCACACTGCAGGACAAGGTATTAATTAACTTTGACACAGTTAGACTCCCATATGCACAAATGCAAAGCTTATTTTATGATTATTAATGCTTAAAATGGGAAAGAATTACATGCCAGGTTTCACTGTTTATTTTGATGCATTTTTGTATTTTGTAATTCATAATGACAGTTACGCCACAGAACGATTTTCATATTTGTGACCCTGGACCACAAAACCAGTCATAAGGTTAAATTTGACAAAACTGAGATTTATACATCATATGAAAGCCAATAAATAAGCTTTCTATTGATGTATGGTTTGTTAGGATAGGACAATATTTGACTGAGATACATCTATTTGAAATCAGAAATCTGATGCAGCAAAAAAATCAAAAAGACTGAGAAAATCACCTTTAAAGTTGTCCAAATTAGGTTCTCAACAATGCATATTACAAATCAAAAATTACATTTTGATATGTTTACAGTAGGAATTTTACAAAAAATCTTCATGGAACATGAACTTTACTTAATTTCTCAATGATTTTTGGCATAAAAGAAAAATCTAAAATTTTGACCCATGCAATGTATTTTTGGCTATTGCTACAAACAAACCCCAGCGACTTAAGACTGATTTTGTGGTCCAGGGTCACATTTGAGAATATTTTAATAGATATTTTTATGTTTATGGGTTAGGGGGTAGGCATATCACAAATCATATCACGATTTTTTTCAGAAATACCACGATTCACGATTTTATCACGATTCTTTGTCATGTTGGTTTTACTATTTTACAAGTTGTCTGAGCAGTACAGCCAAAATCATTTCTCTATTTTAAAATTAAAGCCTTACAAGGTAACAAAATATAAAATAAAAAGAATGGCAGATAAATATCTGTGTCATTATTTTCTCTTTGTTATTAAAAAATAAGAACAAAGATAGGCTACATGTTACAAATACACACAATATACAAATAAAACAAACAGTGTTTTAATTTTCAGGTACAGTAGGTGTATTTATCAGTAGCATTTCAAGAAATTGTATTAACAAATGCAAAAATAAAACACTATATACATAAATCATACATTGACTTTTATTAAAGCAACTATATTAAAGTTCTTCAGTCAAGAGCAGTGAGTGATTTGTCTTTGTGATTTGTTTTATTAGCCTACCATCACCCAAAAATGACAATTCTGTCATCATTTACTCACTCTTGAGTGTTTTTAAACATAAAACATGTTGAACATGAAACCTTTCACTTTAGACATAACCAACTGTGTTTATATGTAATCCTTGTGTGCTTTGACAGTATTAGCGAATCAGACATGAAAAATAGCATGTTTGACAGACCTTTAGTGCACACTTTTAATTGTCCATGAT
This sequence comes from Garra rufa, assembly GCF_049309525.1. NCBI lineage: Eukaryota > Metazoa > Chordata > Actinopteri > Cypriniformes > Cyprinidae > Garra > Garra rufa. The sequence continues at coordinate 44,521,230 of NC_133376.1, read as the reverse complement.
CAAAAATCGTCATATCGTACACCACTATTTTCCCCTCACTTGTTTATTTAAATGTGTGAAAAATGAACTTGTTTCAAGTCTCAATATTCCAGCATGTCTCTCAATTAATTTGAGCTCATAAGCACTGCATGTGTAATAATTATAAAAGAATTAGCAAATGATGTTTAAAATAGCTCTTGCTGGTGTGCAGCATGTCACACTGCAGGACAAGGTATTAATTGACTTTGACACAGTTAGACTCCCATATGCACAAATACATAAAGCTTGTTCATGATTATTAATGCTTAAAAAATAATTTGCATTTTTGTATTTCTTAATTCATAATGACAGTCGACGATTTTCACATTCGACAATATTTTAGTAGATATTTTTATGTTTTTGGGTAAAGTCTGTGTTCTCAGCTGAATTATCTAACAAAAAATAAATAAAAAATGGGACAATAAAATTGCTTCTAACCTGCACTTGAATATTTCAAACCACATAAGCAACTGTAGACACGTGTTGCACTTTTCACACAGAAAATAAAGTCATTTCTGAATAATAGTTGATCTAACCCAAACCTCACAATGAAACAACAGTATGAGCTGAGTATCATCTGAATCAGTACTTAATTAAATATAAATAGTCTGTGTGCATCACTGCACGTTTAACCCGCATTAAACATGATATTTCTCATTTTTAACAATGACTAGTTGTTGCTAGTTGCTTCATATAAGTATATATTGTAAAAACTTTGGTTGCAATAAATATATAGTGTATTTTCAGCTTTTTCTGCTTAGTTCAATGTGGAATTAGCAAATGATGTTTAAAATAGTTATTGCTGGTGTACAGCATGTCAAACTGCAAGAGAAGGTATTAATTGACTGTGACACAGTTAGACTCCCATATGCACAAATACATAAAGCTTGTTTTATGATTAAAAAATCACTTGCCACTGTTCGTTTCTTAATTCATAACGACAGTTACGCCACAGAACGATTTTCACATTCAACAATATTTTAATAGATATTTTTACGTTTATGGGTGAAATCGGTATTCTCAGCTGAATTATCGACAGGAAAATAGAATGACCTCTTTCTTTAAGGACAATTAAATGGCTTGTAATTTGCACTTGAATATTTCAAACAGCATAAGCAACAGTAGACACGTGTTGTACTTTCACAGTGTCTCATTAAAGAAAATAAAGTCATTTCTGAATAATAGTTGATCTAACCCTAACCTCAAAATGAAACTACAGTATGAGCTGAGTATCATCTGAATCAGTACTTATAGTCAGTGTGCATCACTGCACATTTAACCCACATTCAATGTGATATTTGTCATTTTTAGTAGTTACTAGTTGTTGCTAGTTGCTTCATATAAGTCTATATTTCTATAAAAGCTTGTGTTGAAATAAATTTATAGTCTAAATTTAAATTTATAGAGGGTCCGATTTGCAAGTTTATGTCTTAATTTTGACCTTATAACTCACAATTGTGGTTTTATATCCATGTAATTCTGAGAACAAAGTCAGATTTGCGAATTTATGTGAGAGATTCACATAAATTACAACTGCGAGAAATAAAGTCAGAACTGCGAGATAAAAACTCGCAATTCTGAAATTTCTACTCACAAATGTGAGTTTGTATCTCACAATTCCGAGTTTTTTTGTCACAACTGCGAGTTTATATTTCACAATTCTGACTTAATAGTTCGCATTTGTGTGTTACAAAGTCAGAATTGCGAGATATAAACTCACAATTCTGAGAAAAAAAAAGTTGTCTAAAAAATCTGAATTATTTCTCAGAATTGCTTGTTTATGTCTCGCAATTTTGAAATTATAACTCACAATTCTGGATTTATATTTGTGCAATCAGTCAGATTTGTGAGTTTATATCTCGCAATTTTAAGAAAAGGGTCTGATTTGCAAATTTATGTCTTAATTTTGACCTTATAACTCGCAATTGTGGTTTTATATCCATGTAATTCTGACAACAAAGTCAGATTTGCGAATTTATGTGAGAGATACACATAAATTACAAACTGCGAGAAATAAAGTCAGAACTCCGAGATAAAAACTCGCAATTCTGAAATTTTTACTCACAAATGTGTTTGTATCTCGCAATTCCGAGTTTTTTTCTCACAACTGCGAGTTTATATTTCACAATTCTGACTTAATAGTTCGCATTTGTGTGTTACAAAGTCAGAATTGCGAGATATAAACTCACAATTCTGAGGAAAAAAAAAGTTGTCTAAAAAAATCTGAATTATTTCTCAGAATTGCTTGTTTATGTCTCGCAATTTTGAAATTATAACTCACAATTCTGGATTTATATTTGTGCAATCAGTCAGATTTGTGAGTTTATATCTCGCAATTTTAAGAAAAGGGTCTGATTTGCAAATTTATGTCTTAATTTTGACCTTATAACTCGCAATTGTGGTTTTATATCCATGTAATTCTGACAACAAAGTCAGATTTGCGAATTTATGTGAGAGATACACATAAATTACAAACTGCGAGAAATAAAGTCAGAACTCCGAGATAAAAACTCGCAATTCTGAAATTTTTACTCACAAATGTGTTTGTATCTCGCAATTCCGAGTTTTTTTCTCACAACTGCGAGTTTATATTTCACAATTCTGACTTAATAGTTCGCATTTGTGTGTTACAAAGTCAGAATTGCGAGATATAAACTCACAATTCTGAGAAAAAAAAAGTTGTCTAAAAAATCTGAATTATTTCTCAGAATTGCTTGTTTATGTCTCGCAATTTTGAAATTATAACTCACAATTCTGGATTTATATTTGTGCAATCAGTCAGATTTGTGAGTTTATATCTCGCAATTTTAAGAAAAGGGTCTGATTTGCAAGTTTATGTCTTAATTTTAACTTTATAACTCGTAATTGCAGTTTTATATCCATGCAATTCTAACAAAAAAGTCATATTTGCAAATTTATGTCTCGCAATTCTGACTTTTTCTCAGAGGTGTGAGATATAAACTTACAATTGCAAGAAATAAAGATAGAACTGCAAGATAAAAACTTGCAATTCTGAATTTTTTACTCACAAATGTGTATCTCACAATTCAGAGTTTTTTTTTCCACAACTGCAAGTTTATATTTCTCAATTCTGACTTAATATTTTACAGTGTGTTATGAAGTCAGAATTGTGAGATATAAACTCACCATTCTGAGGAAAAAAAGTTGTCTAAAAAAATCTGAATTATTTCCCAGAATTGCAGCTTTATTTCTCAGAAGTGCTTGTTTATGTCTCGCAATTTTGAAATGATAACTCACAATTCTGAATTTATATCCATGCAATCAGTCAGATTTGTGAATTTATGTCTCCCAATTCTAAGAAAAGGGTCTGATTTGCAAGTTTATGTCTTAATTTTTACTTTATAACTCGTAATTGGCTTTTATCTCCATGCAAGTGATAAATGTTTATCTCACAATTCCGAGTTTATATTTCACAATTCTGACTTAAAAGTTCACAATTGTGTGTCATAAAGTCATAATTGCAAGGTATAAACTCACAATTCTGAGAAAAAAAGTTGTCTAAAAAATCAGAATTATTTCCCAGAATTGCAGCTTTATTTCTCAGAAGTGCTTGTTTATGTCTCGCAATTTTGAAATGATAACTCACAATTCTGAATTTATATCCATGCAATCAGTCAAATTTGTGAATTTATGTCTCCCAATTCTAAGAAAAGGGTCTGATTTGCAAGTTTATGTCTTAATTTTTACTTTATAACTCGTAATTGGCTTTTATCTCCATGCAAGTGATAAATGTTTATCTCACAATTCCGAGTTTATATTTCACAATTCTGACTTAAAAGTTCACAATTGTGTGTCATAAAGTCATAATTGCAAGGTATAAACTCACAATTCTGAGAAAAAAAGTTGTCTAAAAATCAGAATTATTTCCCAGAATTGCAGCTTTATTTCTCAGAAGTGCTTGTTTATGTCTCGCAATTTTGAAATTATAACTCACAATTCTGGATTTATATCCATCCAATCAGTCAAATTTGTGTCTCCCAATTCTAAGAAAAGGGTCTGATTTGCAAGTTTATGTCTTAATTTTAACTTTATAACTCGTAATTGCAGTTTTATATCCATGCAATTCTAACAAAAAAGTCATATTTGCAAATTTATGTCTCGCAATTCTGACTTTTTCTCAGAGGTGTGAGATATAAACTTACAATTGCAAGAAATTTTATATAGAACTGCAAGATAAAAACTTGCAATTCTGAAATTTTTACTCTCAAATGTGTATCTCACAATTTCGAGTTTATATTTCACAATTCTGACTTAAAAGTTCACAATTGTGTGTTATAAAGTCATAATTGCAAGGTATAAACTCACAATTCTGAGAAAAAAAGTTGTCTAAAAAATCTGACTTCTTTCCCAGAATTGCAGCTTTATTTCTCAGAAGTGCTTGTTTATGTCTCGCAATTTTGAAATTATAACTCACAATTCTGGATTTATATCCATGCAATCAGTCAGATTTGTGCGTTTATGTCTTGCAATTCTAAGAAAAGGGTCTGATTTGCAAGTTTATGTCTTAATTTTAACTTTATAACTCGTAATTGGCTTTTATCTCCATGCAATTCCGACAAAAAAGTCATATTTGGAAGTTTATGTCTCGCAATTCTGACTTTTTCTCAGAGGTGTGAGATATAAACATACAATTGCAAGAAATAAAGATAGAACTGCAAGATAAAAACTTGCAATTCTGAAATTTTTACTCACAAATGCGTATCTCACAATTCCAAGTTTATATTTCACAATTCTGACTTAAAAGTTCACAATTGTGTGTTATAAAGTCATAATTGCAAGGTATAAACTCACAATTCTGAGAAAAAAAGTTGTCTAAAAATCTGAATTATTTCCCAGAATTGCAGCTTTATTTCTCAGAAGTGCTTGTTTATGTCTTGCAATTTTGAAATTATAACTCACAATTCTGGATTTATATCCATCCAATCAGTCAAATTTGTGAATTTTATGTCTCCCAATTCTAAGAAAAGGGTCTGATTTGCAAGTTTATGTCTTAATTTTAACTTTATAACTCGTAATTGCAGTTTTATATCCATGCAATTCTAACAAAAAAGTCATATTTGCAAATTTATGTCTCGCAATTCTGACTTTTTCTCAGAGGTGTGAGATATAAACTTACAATTGCAAGAAATAAAGATAGAACTGCAAGATAAAAACTTGCTATTCTGAAATTTTTACTCACAAATGTGTATCTCACAATTCCGAGTTTTTTTTTCCACAACTGCAAGTTTATATTTCACAATTCTGACTTAATATTTTACAGTGTGTTATGAAGTCAGAATTGTGAGATATAAACTCACCATTCTGAGAAAGAAAAGTTGTCTAAAAAATCTGACTTATTTCCCAGAATTGCAGCTTTATTTCTCAGAAGTGCTTGTTTATGTCTCGCAATTTTGAAATTATAACTCACAATTCTGAATTTATATCCATCCAATAAGTCAGATTTGTGCGTTTATGTCTTGCAATTCTAAGAAAAGGGTCTGATTTGCAAGTTTATGTCTTAATTTTTACTTTATAACTCGTAATTGGCTTTTATCTCCATGCAATTCCGACAAAAAAGTCATATTTGCAAGTTTATGTCTCGCAATTCTGACTTTTTCTCAGAGGTGTGAGATATAAACATACAATTGCAAGAAATAAAGATAGAACTGCAAGATAAAAACTTGCAATTCTGAAATTTTTACTCACAAATGTGTATCTCACAATTCCGAGTTTATATTTCACAATTCTGACTTAAAAGTTCACAATTGTGTGTTATAAAGTCAGAATTGCAAGGTATAAACTCACAATTCTGAGAAAAAAGTTCTGGATTTATATCCATCCAATCAGTCAAATTTGTGAATTTATGTCTCCCAATTCTAAGAAAAGGGTCTGATTTGCAAGTTTATGTCTTAATTTTAACTTTATAACTCGTAATTGCAGTTTTATATCCATGCAATTCTAACAAAAAAGTTTGTTGTCTCGCAATTCTAACTTTTTCTCAGTGGTGTGAGGTATAAACTCACAATTGTGAGAAATAAAGTATTTTCAATTTTTTTCTGCTTGAGTCAATGTGGAAAAACTTAACTTATGCCTACGCAGACAGTGTGAAACCTGTTAATATGGGGCTAAAATAAACATAGGCACTGAAATACTTTTGTGCGAGGTGTGAAACAGGCCCTAGGATATGTTTGCTACGTTGCCATTTGGACTCAAGTGACAGTCAATGAGATCCTGATAAGAGCGCTCTTATCCTTTTCTCACAGACGGCTCAGTTTTTAACATGCTGCCCGATAAAGAGCCACTGAAGTTTTTCACTGCTTCGTAAGAGTTCTGAGAGGGACGTGCAAACTGCTGTTCAAACACGAACGTGTGATTCATCTTCTGTTTGGCCGCAGCGAGTAAAGATTGTCTCTCACGTTCAAGGTCATGCCGTTCTCAGACATAGCACATAGCGCCTAGATGACTGATGCGAGCCAAACTCTTCCATTTTCACCCCCAGACATCAGCACCCGGTGGACAATGCAGGGTTTTTCTCCTTCATGACCCTGCAATGGCTGTCCCCTCTGTCATGGAAGGCCCACAAAGAGGCCTCTCTCAAGATGGAAGATGTGTGGGGTCTGTCTTGCCACGAGGCCTCAGAAACAAACTGCCAAAGGTGAGCTACTGGTGTAGAACCTCTGATCCATTTGTCTGCTGTCTAGTTGTGTTTGTCTGAATGAAACCCACACATGCATCACAGAAGTAATGACGTTCCTAATATGAACAAAGGCATCCTGCTATCGCTGTAACTGAATAAAAAGAATATAGAAATGCTTGAACTGATTAAACGTGACACTATAGGGTTTATCTGTGTTCTTCAGGCAAACTTGGGTATTTTCACAATAATAAAGTAAATTTATAATTCAATGCTGCTAATCGACATGCCTGTTTCCGCCACTGAATAAAAAGGAAAAAAAAAGGTTATCTCGTTTTGTTTTTTTTTTTCCACAAAATTGTGAGATATTAACTAACAATTGTAAAGTCAGAATTGTGAGATATATTTCGAAATATATTTTTGAATATTTACAAAAACGTGCAATTCTGGCTTTATAACTAGCAACTGCAAGTTGTATATCACGCAATTCTGACATAACTTGTGTTTACATCACGCAGTTCTGAGAAAAATGTCAGATTTGCGAGTTTGTGTCTCGTAATTCTGACATAACTCACAATTGTGTTTATATCACGCAGTTCTGAGAAAAAAGTCAGATCTGCAAGTTTATTTATCACAATTCTGTCATAACTCATGTTTACATCATGCAATTCTGAGAAAAAAAAGTCAAATTTGAGTTTATATGACGCACTTCTGAGAAAAATGTCAGATTTGCGAGTTTATGCCTTGCAAATCTGACTTTATAACTCACAATTGCGAGTTGGTATCATGCAATTCCGAGAAAAAAAAGTCAAATTTGTGGGTTTATATTGCAATTCTGAGAAAAACGTCATATTTGAGAGTTTATGTCTTCCAATTCTGACTTTATAACTCGCAATTGCAAGTTTATTTCACGCAATTCTGAGAAAAAGTCAGATTTGCGAGTTTATGTCTTCTAATTCTGACTTTATAACTCACAATTGCGAGTTTATATCATGCAATTCTGAAAAAAAAGGCAAATTTGAGTTTATGGGGAAAATGTCAGGTTTGCGAGTTTATGTCTCATAATTCTGTATTTATAACTTGCAGTTCTGACTTTTTTTGTGTGGTTGTGAGATATAAACTCGCAATTGCTCATTCTGTGTCAGCACGCCGATTGGCAAATTAAAATAAAAAAGTATATAAAAATGTGTATATATATATATGTGACCCTGGACCACAAAACCAGTCATAAGGTAAAATTTTACAAAACTGAGATGTATACATCATATGAAAGCTCAATAAATAAGCTTTCTATTGATGTATGGTTTGTTAGGATAGGACAATATTTGGCCGAGATACATCTGTTTGAAAATCTGGAATCTGAGGGTGCAAAAAAATCAAAATACTGAGAAAATCACCTTTAAAGTTGTCCAAATTAAGCTCTTAACAATGCATATAACTAATCAGAAATTACATTTTGATATATTTACAATAGGAATTTTACAAAAAATCTTAATGAAACATGATCTTTACTTAATTTCCTAATGATTTTTGGCATAAAAGAAAAAAACAATAATTTTGACCCATACCATGTATTTTTGGCTATTGCTACAAATATACCCCAGCGACTTAAGACTGGTTTTGTGGTCCAGGGTCACATATATTAGACATCTCTCGTATGTGCCAATGCTGAACTGTGAACAAACAGAACTATTAGAAAACACCTCCTGAGCCAAGGTCTCACACAGTTGAGGCCTTGATAACAAGGCTTGGTGTGGGAATCCCTGGAGTCACGGTGGGGAATGATAGATGCTCACCTCCCACGCTCACACAGCCCAGAGAGTTATGGCAGGTGGGTGTTATTCATAGCAAGGATTAGACATCAGAGAGAGAGTTAGTCTGCACCTTTCCTGCAGGACGGTTATGTCATTAACGCGTCAGATCTCAGCCCGTGTCCCTCTCGACTAAGCTGGCTCGTTGACGGGGCTCAAAGGGTTTCTCGAGGACACGGGAATATGGAAAGACACCTATAATCTGTAACTGCCCATTCTAATCACACATCTGAGATTATCCCATATTGGATGAATGAATTGGATCAGACTTTGGCTGTGCTTTCTTTTGTTGCGAGATCAATGATCAAGTGTTAAATACAGGCTCCTGTATGGCCTGACAGCTATGCCTCAGCAGCTCTGTAAGAAGCGGTGTCAGTTTTCAGTGTTTGACCTCAGGGTCTGTGTCTTTAGTTACTGGATTTATGTCAGAGATAGCCGGGACTCCTGTGTACTTGTTTGTGTGGGCTGTGCAGCCGGGTGGATATTTTACGGGGTCTGGGACAGTTACGTAAAGTGTTATCGTCAAAACAGAAGGCTGCTGAAATTTCTTTTAAAATATAGATAAAATAAGATAGAGTTCAAGTGTTGTATCCTTGTGAGAGATTAAAGCTGTGAGTTGATTTTTTTTTTCATGTGGATGACCCATGACCCTTTGGCATGGGTCAAAACCTTGGTCCTTCTGATTGATTCTTTATTCTGAGGGTGGATTTTGATCTTTTTAGTGAGGCTTTCCTTGAATGTTTCAAGATTTTGCATTACAGTATTTATGAGAAATTGAACATTATCAAAACGTGACTTTTAAACGTGTACCCAAAACAAGCTTTACTACCCAAAGATTGGACATATATGAAGTGCTGTGTAACAAATAAAAACCCAAATTTATTAATTTAGATATGAGGTCAGGGGATATATCCAGTCAATTTGACATTATCCCCAAAAAAGCAGGACCTAACAAGGAACAGAAGAATCTTGTATTATTATGAAGTGTTTTATAAATGACTTAAAATATGATTTTAAGTCATTTTGTTATGTGAGAAGAAAAAAAAAACAGAAAATAGAAAATTGCTTGCCAGGAATTATAAGTTTATATCACGCGATTCTGAGACAAAAGTCAGATTTGCGAGTTTATGTCTCGCAATTCTGACATAACTTGCAATTGCAAGTTTATATCAAGCAATTCTGAGAAAAAGTCAGATTTGTGAGACATAAACTCACAAATCTGACTTTTTTTCCCAGAATTGCATGATATAAACGTGCAAATAACTCACAATTGTGAGTTTAAATCACGCAATTGTGAGTTTATATCATGCAATTCTGAGAAAAAGCCAGACTTGAGTGTTTTTGTCTCACAATTCTGACTTTATAACTCGCAATTGCAAGTTAATATCAAGCAATTCTGAGAAAAAGTCAGATTTGCGAGTTTATATCACAATTCTGAGAAAAAAGTCAGATTTGCGTGTTTATATCACACAATTCTGACATAACTTGCAATTGCAAGTTTATATCAAGCAATTCTGAGAAAAAGTCAGATTTGTGAGTCATAAACTCGCAAATCTGACTTTTTTTCTCAGAATTGCATGATATAAACGTGCAAATAACTCACAATTGTGAGTTTATATCACGCAGTTGCAAGTTTAAATCATGCAATTCGAATGAAAAAACAGAATTGTGAGTTTATATCATGCAATTCTGAGAAAAAGACAGATTTGAGAGTTTTTGTCTCAATTCTGACTTTATAACTCGTAATTGCAAGTTTATATCAAGCAATTCTGAGAAAAAAGTGAGATTTGCGTGTTTACGTCTCGCAATTCTGACATTATGACTTGTAATTGCAAGTTTATATGTAAGTCAGATTTGTGAGACATAAACTCGCAAATCTTGCATTTTTTCTCAGAATTTCATGATATAAACTTGCAAATAACTTGCAATTGTGAGTTTATATCACAAAATTTTGAGAAAAAGGTCAGGTTTGTGAGTTTATATCTCACAATTCTGACTTTAAAACTTGCTATTGCGAGTTTATATCACACAGTTCTGAGAAAAAAGTTAGACTTGTAAGTTTATATTTCACAATTCTGAAAAGAAAAACACAATTGCAAGTTTATATTACGCAATTCTAAGGAAAAAGTCAGATTTTGCAAGTTTGTCTCACAATTCTGACTTTATAACTTACAATTGTGAGTTTATATTACGCAATTCTGAGAAAAGAGACAAACTCGCAAATCTGACTTTTTCCTCAGAATTACATGATGTAAACTTGCAAATAACTCACAATTGCAAGTTTATATCACACAATACTGAGAAAAAAATCATATTTGCAAGTTTATGTCTCACAATTCTGATTTTATAGCTCGCAATTGTGAGTTTATATCACACAATTCTGAGAAAAAAGTTAGACTTGTAAGTTTATGTCTCACACAATTCTGAGAAAAAAATCAGGTTTATGTTTGTTTATGTCTCAATTCTGCAGGTTTTTATAAATGAAAAGAAATATGATCATTTTGTTAAGTGAGAAGAAAGAAACAATGGACAGCTATGTAGGAAATTGTTTGCCAGGAACATCAATAACTTATAGACTTGAGCATAATTATTCAAAGATTTTAAGCACAGAATGCTGCTATTGGCCAATCAGAATCAAGCATGGCAGAGAGTTGTCTGATAAAGTGACAGAAGCTTTTTTCCTGATGTAATTGTGATATTTTCCATTTAATTTTGCGTTTTAGACAATTTAGTAATTTAATTTCCTAAAGTGGCAATGAATGGATGTTTTGATGTTGGTGTTTCACCCAGAAGTGGAGGCAGATAAACGTGAGCAGTGCTGGGTAATAGGCCTAACTAGTAGCTGATTACATGCAATCAGGATTACTTAATCAGATTTCAAGAAACTGTGTACTTGTAATTACATCATATAAAATGTTTAAATGCTCATAATCAGATTACAGTTACTTTTTCTATGGATTACATGATTAAAATTATTTTTATAACAGTAATGCCATTTAAATCGAATCAAAATTAATCTTAAAAGAAGTCAGAATACATTACCTAAAATGAGTAATCTTGATTGCATTACTGACTACTATTTTCAACATGTGATTTGAGTGCATACTTTTGAGTGCAAGATCTAGTTATGACATTATGATTAATCATTACAATATCAGAAAAGAAAAAAATTTGACAAAAAATCTAATTCTCTAAAGTTCTATAACATGCATTTAGAATTCAATAGAGTGAGTGTTCCTTTAATGCCACTTTAATTTAGACTTTAACATGTATTTGAAAAAGACTCATATCAATAGTCCTTGAATGCAGTCATTGAAACTCCAGTTTTTAAAAAGGATTCAATTAAAGCATGCATGTTATTCATGTTACAACAGCAGTCTGTGCACTTTCCATGTTCTGTAGTTTATAACACACATTGTCTTTTACTAATGCATCATTCAGACTGGAGTGGCTGTGGCACGAGGAGCTGAAGCGGCGGGGGAAGGACGGCGCATCTCTGTCGCGGGTTTTCTGGAGGTTCTGTCAGACCCGTATGCTGGTGGCCATCTTCTCCTTGCTCATCACAATGGTGGCTGGATTTGTTGGACCTGTAAGTTGACATCATTTTCTTTCTGTCATAACTGTCTGGTTGTATGCTGACCTTTGACCTGCTTCCCCTTCACTGGTAGTTCACCATAAAAAAGGGTAATGTTTATGAATGTTAACATAGTTGTTTGTTTTCCCTTTCCATGCCATTCTTAATATTAGTCTTATGAGAACCAAGAGGATAAAGGATACTAATTTAAAAATAGCAATTATGGCATGTGCATTATGTTGTTCATAAACAAAAAAAGGGTTTAAGCATAAAAACAATAAGTGTAATACTGCTTTAAACTGTTGTTGTTTTTCCAAAAAAATATGAAAAAGTTTACTGTTTAATTTAACTGCATTTTTGTTTTTTGTTTTCTGAGCAAAAAATAAATATCACATATTTTTTACCAATTTATAGAAGACACCCACTAAAATGTCAGTCAGTGTAATAGTCTGGTCAGGCATATTTACAACAAAAATCTATTTATGACATTAAAAGATGAATTACGTCTTTGACCTCTCCGAAAGCTTGCAATCTCCCTATAAAGTACATTATTGCAAAATATGTCAAACATAAACTGTTATGTCTTACATGAATGTTTAGTTAATGGTTTGGGAAAAATGTGATGTTTAACATTAATGCATTACAGTAGATAATGCATTACTATAGATCTGGCTCAATGTTAATCAAACATTAAAAGAAAAACTGGAATCACTCGCTGTTCTTGATTAAACTACTGTTTATTTGCATCTTTGTTCTTATTCTTAATATCAAAAAAAATATATATATATATTGTGAATAATAGTAATTATTACTAAGAAATGAATTGGAGGAAAATATGCAACGTTGCTTGGTGATTTTGCTTTGGAAACTTCAGAAAACTTGAATTAGATGTTTCTCAAAATTAACTCTGCTGACTCTATCGGCTTTAAAATAAATTTAACTCTAACAAGTCATGTATAATTTTGAAAGAAATTTTAATGAACAATGTAAAAAAAAAATTACTTCATTTTTGAAAATGTGCTAATTCCGACTCATTTTGCCAGCACATATGATGACATGAACACATGAACTTAATTTACAGAGCTGTTTTACACCATTTATTTGTCAAACTCACAATGAAATTGAAAATAAAACTGAAAGACCTTTAAGACAACCTGTCAAAATAAAAGTCTGGTTTAACTAGAAGAAATTATGACAAAAAATATTACTATTGCACTATTTTACTAATAATGTTGTACTAATAATATTGTACCATTTCAAATTGGTAAAGATTTTCATACAACCAAGGATTTTGTTTTTCATTCATTTGTAGTTATGCAGTGCTGTTTTGAAGCATCTTTTTTGCAACATTGCAAAAATGCAATGTTTTGTTGTAAATTACGTTTTCATTTTATTATTTTCATTATTTTAAATTGTGTTCACATTTTAAAAGATTGATTCATTTGTTAAAGTTGTAATAATGAATCTAATTAAACACAATTTTAATGATAAATTTGTACAAAATTAAATGGAAAACAGAATTTAGAAGATAACAAAAAACGGATTTCATGGGGCCCTAAATTAAAAGTAAGCTTTTTGGAGTTTAGCTCTGAACAAACTAATTGTCTTTACATTCATTCTCAATGTATAACAATGTAAATTTTTATAAATATTAAAAAACGTATGATATGGCAGAAAATGCTGTGGTAATACAGTATTTTGGCCAAACTGCCCAGCCCTAGTGCACAAATAATTGCAGGAAGTTAATGATAATGAATGTAGGCTGGCAATATAAGAGCGTTCATGAACCCTGTGATGGCTCAGCACTTTCCTGCTTCACACGGAAAACATACCTGCACACATTTATTAACAATTTAATACTCAAGGAATCAATCAAGAGATTATATTTGCAGCTCATGCAAGCTCGAAATGAAAATCGCAATATAAACCAGAGATTTTTCATACCTCCTCATACTCCAAACTAATATTAATCCACAGGATTGTGACGTGCATGTGGATTTTCCATGGTCCAGGAGGCTTGTTATTCATATTATTCATGTTATTGCTTGCCGCTTTATTTCTGCTGCCAAATGAGCTTAGATCTTTATTCAACAAAGAATGATTTAGAGTTCGGATTAAGAAAAAAAATCTCCTAAAAAAAAAAAAACTACACATTTTTGATCTTATTAGTTGCACTATGAGGGGATTTATTTTGGTGTAGCTGGGAGTTTCTTACTGCGACGCTGTTAGGAACGCAGCTGTTAATTTTATTTCCCCACACAAGGCCGCACATGCCCCTGACAGCTCTCGCTTAATAGCATTATCAGGGATTACATGTTACAAAATAGCACACTTATTTCCTTGCGTTGATTTGTTTAGTGTTGCATGGGTCAGCCATTGTCTCATCAGCTCACGTTTTTATTTGCAGTACATTTTAATGCTCTTTTCTTGTCATAAATTAATTATTTCCTTACGACTCTTGTGGCTTACTTAAAATAACATTCAAAAGTTTAGGATTAGTTAGAAATTGTAAATGTTTTTATAAGTCACAAGTGCTCACCGAGGCTGCATTTGATCAAAAATAAGTAAAAACAGTACAATTGTGAAATATTATGACAATTTTAAATAACTGTTGTATTAGTTGAATATATTTTAAAATGTAGTTTATTTATTTGATGGCAAAGTTTTGGTGCTGAAGAAACATTTATAATTATTATCAATGTTAAAATGTTAAAAAGAGTTTTTGCTGCTTGATATTTTTGTGGAAATCATGATATGATTTGTTTTTTTAGAATTCTTTGATGAATAATAAGTTCGAAAGAACTGCATTTATTTTAGATAAATGTATTATATAAATGTTTTATCATCACTTTAGATCAATTTAATTGTATACTGAATGAAAGTGTTTATCTTTTTCCAAAAAAAAAAAAAAGAAAAAAGATTTGGTCAGAGGAATAAGAACAATTAAAAAAAAAATTAATGGTATTAAATGATAATTATTTTTTAAATCAATTTAATAGGTCCTTACTGAATAAAAGTGTTTTAGTTTTATGTTATTATTTAAATTAAATAAATAAAATAAAAGTAGTATTTGGTCAGAGGCATAAGAACCATTTGAAAAGTGATTGAGGATGACTAATTTTTCCAGTTCCAATTCTTTTTTTTTATATAAAAGTGTTTAATCTTTTTTATAAATAAATAAATAAGTAAAAATAAAAAATGCATTTGGTCAGAGGCATACGAAAAATCTGAAAAGTAATTAAGTATGACATATTTTTTCTTTCTTTCTTTTCAGTTGTACTTGCATTTGTGTCTGTTAAACTTCTAAAACTTAAATAAAATATTA
>NC_133376.1:44429708-44505368 GCF_049309525.1 Garra rufa | reverse complement strand
ATATACATTAACATACATACCTGTACATACATAAATACATATACATACATATACTCAACACACACACACACACACACACACACACACACACACACACACACACACACACACACACACACACACACACACACACACACACACACACACACACACACACACATACATACATATACACATGCATATACTCAAACATACATACACACATACACACACATACATACATATACAAATGCATATACTCAGACATACATACTTATGCATACACACACACACACACACACACACACACACACACACACACACACACACACACACTCAAACATACATTAACAAACAATTCTGTACATACATAAATACATATACATACATATACTCAAACATACATACACACATACATACATACATAAATACACACACACACACACACACACACACACACACACACACACACACACACACACACACACACATACATACATATACTCAAATATACATTAACATACATACCTGTACATACATAAATACATATACATACATATACTCAAACATACATACACACACACACACACACACACACACACACACACACACACACACACACACACACACACACACACACATACATATACACATGCATATACTCAAACATACATACACACATACACACACACACACACACACACACACACACACACATACATACATATACTCAAATATACATTAACATACATACCTGTACATACATAAATACATATACATACATATACTCAAACATACATACACACACACACACACACACACACACTCAAACATACATTAACAAACAATTCTGTACATACATAAATACATATACAGACATATATACATGCATATACTCAAATATACATACACACATACATACATATATACATGCATATACTCAGACATACATACATAAATACATTGAAAATTATTCATACCCTTTGCAAACTGTCACAGTCTATGGGAAAATCCAAAGTTCTATACCATTCCAAATGGTCCAAGCTGTTCTAAAGCATCCTAATTACCCTGATTCATTGGGAACAGCTGTTTTAATCAACTCAACAGGTGGAAAACAGAAGCTCTCTGCTGTTGGTTTGTGGACCGTCATGGCTAAGACAAAGGAGCTCACTGAGGACCTGCGGCTGCGCATTGTGGCTGATCACAAGTCAGGAATTGACTATAAGACCATATCTAAATGTTTTGAAGTTTCAGTGGCTACAGTGCAAAGTATTATTAAAAAAATACTAAATGTTCCACACTGTGAAAAATCTCAGAGGACGTGGTCGGAAGCCAAAAGTGACACCTGTGCTGGCCAGGAGGATAGTGAGAGAGGTAAAAAAGAATCCAAGGATCACCACCAAGGCCATCCTGATGAATCTGGGCTCTGCTGGTGGACACCACTTCTCCAGGTAAGGCACACAAAAGCCCGTTTGGCCTTTGCAAATGCTCATCTGGAAAAAGATGATGACTTCTGGGGCCTCATTTATAAAACTTTCTTACGCACTGATTTGATCTTAGAGTGTTCGTACGATCAAATCCACGTCAAAGTACAGATTTATAAAAACCGTCTTTGACGTGGAAAAGTACTTATCTCCACGTCAGATTCCAGCTTGGCGTACGACCGTTTCCTTGTGGTAATGCCTGGTATTGCAGATGGATCAGCCTCACTATAATTTGATTTCTTGCGCTCCTTTTTACTTGCCATTGTCACAGAGTTTTTGCTTTAGGAATGAGCTCATTTTATATGTTAATTAATTAAGCAGGGGCGTTTCGACGGCGGAACATTCAGCTGCACACAATTCCACGATCATTTGTGATTTATAACCGAATGACTGGCGTACGCATGGATTTCGTGTGTACGTTCGTTTCTCTGAATCGCTCTTACGATCAAATCAGAAAAGTTCTTAGATAAAATCAAGGATGGTTTCTACGCAAGTCTTTATAAATGAGGCCCCTGGTCTTCTGTTTTACGGTCAGATGGGAATTTTTTTTTATTGTTTTGCCACAATGATGTAGCCTTCAATTGGTGTAAAAAAAAAAAAAAAAAAAAAAAAAAAAAAAAAACAGGAGAACCCTTCAACTCTAAGAACACCATCCTGTCAAACATGGTGGTGGGAACCTAATGTGGGGTGTTTTTCAGCCGGTGGACCAGGGAACCTAAACACAGTAAATGGCACCATGAGAAAGGAGCAATACATCAAAATTCTCAACAACAACATCTGGCAGCCTGCAGAGAAACTTGGCCTTGGGCACCAGTGGACATTTCAGCACGACAACGACCCAAAACACACAGCAAAAGTGGTGAAGAAATGGTTACCAGACAAAAACATTAATGTTTTGCAGTGGCCCAGCCAGAGTCCTGACTTAAATCCAATTGAGAATCTGTGGAGGGAACTAAAGATCAGGGAGATGGCAAGGAGACCCTTGATGAGTTTGAGATAAATGGGCAAAAATACCAGTGGAGACATGCAAAAAGCTGGTCAGCAATTATAGGAAGTGTTTGATTGCTGTAATAGCCAAGAAAGGCTTTTCTATTGATTACTGAAAAGGGTATGAATAATTTTGGACATGCCACTTTTTATTCAAATGTAAATAAAAATTGAGAAATATTTTTTCCACAATGATGCCTCTTGTAAATTGTCTTATTATCTTTTAGGAGAAGCCTGTGTCATTTCGGTCAAAAAAAACTTGCTGGTTGAATAAAAGTAACAGTCAGAATTTGCCAGGGGTATGAAAAATTTCGGGCTTGACTGTATGTATGTATGTATAGTCGTGGCCAAAAGTTTTGAGAATGACACAAATATTAGTTTTCACAAAGTTTGCTGCTCAACTGCTTTTAGATCTTTGTTTCAGTTGTTTCTGTGATGTACTGAAATATAATTACAAGCACTTCATACGTTTCAAAGGCTTTTATCGACAATTACATGACATTTATGCAAAGAGTCAGTATTTGCCGTGTTGGCCCTTCTTTTTCAGGACCTCTGCAATTGGACTGGGCATGCTCTCAATCAACTTCTGGGTCAAATCCTGACTGATAGCAACCCATTCTTTCATAATCACTTCTTGGAGTTTGTCAGAATTAGTGTTTTTTTGTTTTTGTCCACCCGCCTCTTGAGGATTGACCACAAGTTCTCAATGGGATTAAGATTTGGGGAGTTTCCAGGCCATGGACCCAAAATGTCAACGTTTTGGTCCCCGAGCCACTTAGTTATCACTTTTGCCTTATGGCACGGTGCTCCATCGTGCTGGAAAATGCATTGTTCTTCACCAAACTGTTGTTGGATTGTTGGAAGAAGTTGCTGTTGGAGGGTGTTTTGGTATCATTCTTTATTCATGGCTGTGTTTTTGGGCAAAATTGTGAGTGAGCCCACTCCCTTGGATGAGAAGCAACCCCACACATGAATGGTCTCAGGATGCTTTACTGTTGGCATGACACAGGACTGATGGTAGCGCTCACCTTTTCTTCTCCGGACAAGCCTTTTTCCAGATGCCCCAAACAATCGGAAAGAGGCTTCATCGGAGAATATGACTTTGCCCCAGTCCTCAGCAGTCCATTTGCCATACTTTTTGCAGAAGATCAAGTCTTGGCCTCACTGTGCGTTCAGATGCGCTCACACCTGCCTGCTGCCATTCCTGAGCAAGCTCTGCACTGGTGGCACTCCGATCCCGCAGCTGAATCCTCTTTAGGAGACGATCCTGGCGCTTGCTGGACTTTCTTGGACGCCCTGAAGCCTTCTTAACAATGCAGTGGAAAGTTTTTTCGGGATTAAGTTAATTTTCATGGCAAAGAAGGACTATGCAATTCATCTGATCACTCTTCATAACATTCTGGTGTATATGCAAATTGCTATTATAAAACTTAAGCAGCAACTTTTCCAATTTCCATTATTTATGTAATTCTCAACTTTTGGCCACGACTGTATATGTGTGTTTATATGTATGTATGCATAGGGACAAACTAGACTTTATTTTTATTTTTATTATTTTATTTATGTTTGTCCATGTATTTAGAGTGGTTTTGTTACAATGTAATAATTAGTTTTATCATAACATTTAAATAATACGTTTATATCACACAGTATTATATGGGTCAGTTACAAATCTTAAAAAAAAAAAAAAAAAATCTTTTAACACTGCCAGGTTCTTAAAAATATGTCATCTTTGTAATCAAATAGGTTGCAAATGTCAATAAACAAAAATAAATAAATGCGTCCATATAATACAGTCATTTCAATGCAATAATGTGCCAATGTGATTATGTAAGATAAAATAATGAAAGTGTAATAAATTTGTAACCATATGAATATAGATACAAAAAAGGCAGAGAAGGGATTTTGTTAAAATCCCCCCAAAAAAGCTAAGTGTAGCTGTGTAACCAGCATCTTTGAATTATTATTTTTATTTTTATTTTTTTTGTTTAGGTCAAATTGAGTAACTTTTCATATATTTTCACTCTATGAAATCAAGTTGGTTGCATATTTGAAAAAAAAAATTACATATATATATATATATATATATATATATATATAATTTATTAATTTTTTTTTTTATTTATTTTTTTTTTTTATTGAGCGCAATAAAACATAGATAGACAGCAACATGATGACATAGACTGAGACCAGTCACAGATATATACACAGATATATACACATATATACGCAAATGAGACACAGAGGGGGAGAAAACTAAGTAAAACAAGACAAAACAAAGCAAAGAAAAAAAAAAAAAAAAAGAGTACAAGAAGATGGGAGCAAAAATTAGGACAAAAACAAAAAAAACAAGCTGTAAATGTATGGATGTGGTAGTTTGAATGGGTACAGAGATAAGTTAAATCATTCGATTTCTGTGTTGTTTAGTGAAAAGATTTAACTATAGACATAACTGTACTAAATATTGAACAGGAAGCAATACGATATACAATAGTAGTGATATTATAATACAATGTTAAACAGCAATCGGGGCAGTAGATGTTAACTTCAGTATAATGGGACAGATCCAGGATACAATAACGGCAATGACAGATGATATCCTACTTTTTACGTGACTGAACAGATAACTAAGAGGAGCCCTAGTAGAAATATAATAATATAATGAAATCAGTAGTGGACACAGAGGTGGAAGCAGTGGGAGCATCGATGATTGTAATAGTAATAGTACACTAGTATGAAATAGACTAATTGGTAGAGTTATTGATAATTATTGCAAATGATGTCTCCCATCCCCTTTGGTCCAGCAGCCGCCCCATCCCTGCCAGCGAGCGCATCCAACACACCCATCGGACACACCCATCGGCACAGACCCCAACAACGTCCCCGATCCACCCCGTCCCTCCATCTTGCTTCTCACCCTGCCAGTGACTAGACCCCACTCCTATGCCAGTGAATGGCATTTTATATAATGGTCCACCACACCATGCACCTCCAGAACAGGCTCCCCCAGTCTGTGCGTGACCCGATGGGTGACCGCTCATTATTAGTACTGATTGTAACTGAGCCCTTGTTATGTTGCAAACTGGCCGTAGTCCTGGTGTTCATCAGTCAGCTCCCCAACCAAAGACACCGCATCCAGCACAGTTTCAATTTTGATTTCGTCAGACTCAGTAATATGGGGCAATGCTGGCAGAAGCAGCAATTGGGGGGATCAGGTTGCCTTAACCAAGACACAGATAGAGCCCATGCCGACAGGATGTGCCAATCAGACCCACCGACAGGGACAAAGCAGCTGCAACACCCAGAAAGCTTATATGCTATCTAAATTAATATAACACACATACAACCACTGCCTCCAACCCCGTTGACCATAATAATAATAATAATAATAATAATAATAATAACAACAGAAGTAGTATTAATATTAGTAGTAATATGCCAGATTCAAAAAAAACAAACAAACAAAAATTTCATTGTCATCAAAGTCAGTTATCATACAGCTATCATATAATTACAACATCATTGTTTGTATTTGTATATCATGAAATTAGTTTAAGGCATCAATTATAAATCTTGCGGCTTAATTGGGGCATCAGCTCATCAGCTAGTTTTATTCAATATTTAATGGTGAAAGCAGAGGGCTGAAGGTTGTATTAAATCTGAGTAACTGGTTTTGTGTTTTTGATGTATGTTGTTCTTGAATGATATGTTCCCTTAACAGATGTATCCATTGTGTAACTGAAATTTGGCATTTATTTTTCCAGTTAAGTAATATAGTTTTCTTGGCGATAGCTAGAGACATGAGTAAAGGAACTGGGTGTTTAAAAGCTGGGTTAATTTGAGAGGTGTCGCCGATGAGGCATAGTACTGGGAGCATTGGGATAATAGTTTTGAAGATTTCTGTTAATTTATTTGTGACATCTGTCCAGAATTGATTAACTGGTGGGCATAACCAAATTGCATGAAGATAGGTGTCTTGTGTATTTAAACTGCAGTTGGTGCATCTGTCAGAATTACTTAAGCCCATTTTAAACATCTTGTGTTGCGTAATGTGTGTTCTATGTACAACTTTATACTGAATTAATTGGATATTTGTATTTGTGCTAAAGATAAAAGTATTTCCGCAAACTGATTCCCAAAATTCCTTATCTGTGCTGATATTAAGGTCTTTTTCCCATTGTTCGACTGGTGCAGCAGTGTTTGTGTCTATAGATGATATTAAAGCATATAATTTCGAAAGCGACTTTGTAGTGTTACTGATTGTGCTAATACGTTTTAAAATTGGGGGAGGTTGTGCTATATCATTGATTCCTGTTGTGGTTTTAATAGAATTTTTAATTTGTAGATAGTAATAATAGTGTTCTTTTCCTAGATTAAATCTCTGCATTAATTCTGTAAATGTAATGAAGCTGTTACCCGGAAACAGATGATGTAAGTGTGTGATGCCTTTCTCCTTCCATTTATTATTGCTGAGTGGACTATGGTTGATAGTAAAATCTGGGTTATTCCATATGGGTGAATTGATATGTGGAGTGAGCACATGATTTGTCAGTGTATTAGTTTGCCACCAAGCAGTGAGAGTTGTTTTAATCATCGGGTTTGAAAATAGATTTTGTTTTTTAATTGTTTTAGTGAGTGATGGGAGGTCAGATATAGCAATGTCTTTACATTCTGCTTGTTCTAACTCTAGCCATGGGTTTTGGGTAGTGTCATGTCTTATCCATTTGCAAAGGTATTGTAGATGAGATGCTAAGTAATAATGTTGAAAGTTAGGTGCTGCTAAACCACCTTGAGCTTTATTTTTTTGTAACTTTTGTAAACTTATTTTAGGTTTCTTGTTTTTCAAGTAGAATTTGCTTATAGATTGATTTAATGAGGTGAACCATTTCTTAGTTGGCTGTACAGGTGTCATGGTAAATAAGTAAAGGACTTTTGGTAGTATACACATTTTAACTGTTGCAATGCGGCCTATAATGGAAAGTGGTAAGTTCATCCATCTAGTTAAGTCATCTTCTATCGTTTTTAGTAGTGAAATAAAATTAAGGTTAAATAAGTCAGATAGGTTCTGGGAGATTTTTATTCCTAAATATGTTATATTATTTATTGAGAAGGGCGTATTCTGTATACTAGTGTCATGTGAATTCATATTCAGTGGTAGAATTGTTGATTTGGTCCAGTTTATGAAATTTATTAATTTATTTGAATATTATTATATTTACTTATTTTTCAAATATGCAGCCAACTTGATTACAAAGATTATACAATATTAAGTCAAGTTGGTTGCATATTTTAAAAATTATATATAATTTACCTAAATATATAGTTACAATATATAGTCACATTTTTTTATTAGACTTACAGTATACAGTATATTAAGTCAAGTTGGTTGCAAATTAAAAAAAATTAAAACAATATAAAAATTTAAAATACACACACACACACACACACACACACACACTTAAATAAAAAATTATTATTTTTCAACTTGATAACCTGGCACTGTTAAAGCTTTTTACACGATTTGCAACTGGCCCTTATGACCAAATTGTAATAATGAAAAAAATATAAAATAAATATTTTTTAACAAGAATTATTTACCTAAACATTATTATAAAATGAAATTATTACATTTGGGGAATACAAACGTAAATTAGTATATAAATTATAAATAGAAGACATTAATTATAAATAAATTTTAATATATGAGTAATGCACTACATATTACATTTTTTGCGGTTTTCTAGGATGTCTTAATGACAAGTGTCTTGCTGAACAGCCTGTGTGCAGGTCTCTATTCCGGGTTATCAAATACAACCCCTGCAGCTTCAGCATTATCTCCCGTGTCTCAACTCTCCAGAGCTGCCTACCTAGACAGCATTTTAGCCCATCGTGTGCACGTTCCGAGTCAGCTGCGCTAAAAATGCCGTAGGTAAGCAGCTCGGCTAGATTGTGGGACACGGCCATTTTCTGTTTTCAAACAGAGCCTGTGCTCAGAATAGCGCATTGAATAGTAGGCA
This sequence comes from Garra rufa, assembly GCF_049309525.1. Classification (NCBI taxonomy): domain Eukaryota; kingdom Metazoa; phylum Chordata; class Actinopteri; order Cypriniformes; family Cyprinidae; genus Garra; species Garra rufa. The sequence goes on along the minus strand of NC_133376.1, from coordinate 44,496,901 downwards.
TGACGGAGGCCGATCCTGCGGTGAAACTCTACCCGCCCGACTATAAGAAGCTGACGCGACTCTACTGTATGAATGGAGGATTTCACCTTCAGATCCTGGAGGACGGGACTGTGGCAGGAAAGCGAGAGGAAGACATCTACAGTGAGTTACGCCGCAGGCCATATGACTTTATGACAACGCGTTTCTCTGCAGCTGCTGCTGGATATGCTATAAGGAAAAAGTATTACAAAAATAATAAAGTAGGCAACATAGGGATGAATATGATTGAAAATGATTATATTGACATTATTTTCACAGACAATATTGTGCTTAGTGATGAAAAGCATCATTATTTTAATCTTAAAAACATCAAAGCATTGTGAATGATGAAACACGTTAAGGGTAAAGAACAAATACTGCAAAAAAAAAAAAAAAGTAATTCGCTATTCTATCTATGCATGCATAACACACTGTTTAATTGTTTTTTAAAACTCACCAAGCCTGCATTTTTTTAAATTCTGACATATTTTTTTACTATTTAAAATAATTTTTAATTTGAATATATTTTAAAATCTAAATTTCCTGTGATTTCAAAGCTGAATTTTTAGCATCAGTAGGCTACTCCAATCATCCGTCTGAAATCATTCTGATTTGCTGTTCAAAACATTATTATTTTAATAGTGATAAAGCATCATTTTAATCTTAAGAATATCAAAGCATTGCTCTTGATGAAACACGTTAAGGGTAAAGAATAAATACCGTTTAAAAAAATAGTAATTCGCTATTCTATTTATCTAAGCAAGCATTCATACATAACATATGCCTACTTCTAGTCAAAAGTTAAACAGTAAGATTTTTAGTGTTTTTTTTTTTTTTTTTTTTTTTTTTTTTTAAGTTTTCTGTTCACCAAGCTTGCATTTTTTTGGCCTAACGTACAGAAAAAGCAGTAAATTTCTGAAATATTTTTACCATTTAAAATAACTGTTTTCCATTTGAATATATTTTTAAATGTAATTTATTCCTGTGATTTCAAAGCTGATTTTTAGCATTGTTACTCCAATCATCCTTCAGAAATCATTCTGATTTGCTGTTCAAAAAACATTTATTATTATTGTAATGTTAAAAAGCTGAATTGAATTGATGAATAGAAAGTTTTATCAGAAATAGAAATCTTTTGTAACATTATGTCTTTATCATCACTTTTGATCGATTTAAAGCATCCTTGCTAAATAAAAGTATACACTTGATTCTAGTTGCTAGACCAAAATTGTTATTTTATTAGTGTGTATATATATATATATATATATATATATATATATATATATATATATATATATATATATATATATATGTGTGACCCTGGACCAAAAAACCAGTCTTAAGTCACTGGGGTATATTTGTAGCAATAGCCAAAAATACATTGTATGGGTCAAAATTATTGATTTTTCTTTTATGCCAAAAATCATTAGGAAATTAAGTAAAGATCATGTTCTATTAAGATTTTTTGTAAAATTCCTACTATAAATATATCAAAATATAATTTTCGATTAGTAATATGCATTGTTAAGAACTGAATTTGGAGAACTTTAAAGGTGATTTTCTCAGTATTTTGATTTTTTGCACCCTTAGATTCCAGATTTTCAAATAGATGTATCTCGGCCAAATATTGTCCTATCCTAACAAACCATACATCAATAGAAAGCTTATTTATTGAGCTTTCATGTGATGTATACATCTCAATTTTGTAAAATTTAACCTTAAGACTGGTTTTGTGGTCCAGGGTCACACACACACACATATATATATATATTTTTTACTATTTTTGCAGTGCTTTGGACCAAATACATGCATTGGTGAGCAGAAGATATTTCTTTAAAAAACATTAAAAACACACTGTCCAAAAACTTAAATAATTAGTTAACCCACTAACTTAAAATACTTTAGTTCAGTCAACATAAAATTATAAGTTACTTAATGTTAATGTAAGTGACAACTGGAATATTTTAATTGACTAAACTCTAATTTTTAAGTCAGCAGGGTAACAATTTTAAGTTGAAACAACTATTTTTTTTCCAGCATGTCTCTAATGTTCAATAGTATTACAGAGACTATTTTGCTAATTAATTTTAAATTAAAAATGATTTACACTGTTGTACTGCTTTAGTCAAAACTTAAATGTCAGCCCTGAAGATGTTTGTCCTTGATTTTCTGTTATCAATATTGGACACTGTTCTGGAATCTGGATTGTTCTGTATCATTTTCACTAATCCTCCCATGTTCACAACAGACTTATTTTCTCTCTCTCTGTGTGTGTGTGTGTGTGTGTGTGTGTGTGTGTGTGTGTGTGTTTTAAAGGCATACTGCGCATAAAAGCAACTAGTCCAGGAGTGGTGGTCATTGAAGGAGCAGAGACAGGACTTTACCTCTCTATGAACGAAGACGGCAAGCTGTATGCTTCTGTAAGTCAACAACTCATTCTGATGAACAAGGAAACATTAGTATCTGAACAACTGTTGTGTGCCTGTCTTTGCAGTCATTGGTAACAGATGAAAGTTATTTCTTGGAGAAGATGGAGGAAAACCACTACAACACGTATCAGTCGCAAAAGCACGGTGAGAGCTGGTACGTCGGGATAAAAAAGAACGGAAAAATGAAACGCGGCCCAAGAACGCACATTGGACAAAAGGCTATTTTCTTTCTGCCACGACAGGTGGATCAGACAAAGGACTGAGGCCTGAAACCTGACCCTATTTAATCACGCAGAACTGCTAACACTTTACTATAAGGTTCATTTGTTAACATGAGGTTCCTTTCAATATTAAAATCAAAAGAGGTGTCTTAAAGGGATAGTTCACCCAAAAATGAAAATGTGATGTTTATCTGCTTACCCCCAGGGCATCCGAGATGTAGGTGACTTTGTTTCCTCAGCAGAACACAAACAAAGATTTTTAACTCAAACCGGTGCAGTCTGTCAGCCATATAATGTCAGTGGATGGGCACCAGACCTTTAAAAGTAAACAAAAACATGCACAGACAAATCCAAATTACACCTTGCGACTCGTAGCGATACATTGATGTCCTACTGAACAGTATTTATATCATTTTTTACCTTTGATACACAGCCACATCCATCTGTCCTGAGCACGAGTTTAGCATCAGGCACGTTACATGTGCACGCGCTCTGGCGTAGAATACGCAAACGCTTATCCTGGATGAAGTCAATTTCAATATTCTTGTTTAAATTTTTTTTTTTTTTTTGACATATTAGAGTCAAATGTTTTCACAGAGGGAAATTTGAGTCTCTATTTTTGTCATTCCATAATTCAGAATAATTCAGCATTCAAACTTAGAACAGACAGAAAACTTTTTTTTACCATTTTTTGGGGAATAAAATGTAACATATCAACCAAATTATATATGAACAAATCCCTCTGTAAATACCTTCAGGATATGGACAGGATTAAAAAAAGTAAAGTATGTCGTGTAAGTGGAGATTTATGGCTCAGTGTAGGAGAAAAAGCTCATTTTGAGAAAACAACCTTTAAAAATATGGATTGTAATTTTTTTTTTGTAAAAAGTTTTTTTGTGAGAAGCGATCTGTCGCATGAATACAACACTCATTGTTTACACAGTGCACAGAGATTGTGGGTATAGCGGCTATTCAAAATGGTAATTACTTGCGCTTATCCTGATTGTTCAAACCGATTTAAAGCTAAAAGATTACGTTTGCTTGAGCAAACTCATCCGGGACTTTTCACTGATTTCCCCTTCCGGCGTTTGCGTATACTACACCAGAGCGCGTACATGTGTAACGATCCGGATGATAAACTCGTGCTGAGGACAAATGGATGTGACTGTGTATCAAAGGTAAAAAATGATATAAATACTGTTCAGTTTCTCGCAAAAACCGATCGTTTCGTGTCTTAGGACATCAATGTATCGTCACGAGCCGCAGGGTGTAATTTGGATTTGTCTGTGCATGTTTTTGTTTACTTTTAAAGGTCTGGTGCCCATCCACTCACATTATTTGGCTGGCAGACTGCACCGGTTTTCGTTAAAAATCTTTGTTTGTGTTCTGCCGAGGAAACAAAGTCACCTACATCTTGGATGCCCTGGGGGTAAGCAGATAAACATCACATTTTCATTTTTGGGTGAACTATCCCTTTAAGGCGAGACACTGCAGCTGAATAGGGTAACAAAATAACTAATAGTTATCACATTACTTACCAAGTTTGATAATTGCAAACATTTTTTGCATTACAAGTTTTCTAAAATGTTAGGTTTAAATATGCAAATGAGCCATTATTTAATTAAATATGCGCTAATTTGCATACATTTCTAGTACAAAAATCGAAACACTGGATGAGGTCAATTTCAATATTCTTGTTTAAAAAATTTTTTTTGACATATTAGAGTCAAATGTTTTCACAGAGGGAAATTTGAGTCTAATTTTGTCATTCCATAATTCAGAATAAACTTAGAACAGAGAAAACTTTTTTTTTTTTTTTTTACCATTTTTTAGGGAATAAAATGTACCAAATCAACCAAATTATATATGAACAAATCCCTCTGTAAATACCTTCAGGATATGGACAGGATTAAAAATGTAAAGTACGTCGTGTAAGTGGAGATTTATGGCTCAGTGTAGGAGAAAAAGCTAATTTTGAGAAAACAACCTTTCAAAATATGGATTGTAATTGAAATCTATTGACACAAATAGATCAAGTGCTATAAAACAAACACTTAAGAGTGTCTTTTGGTGTTTTTTTTCCGCTAGTCTGAAAAAACACTTTATGAAACACCAAAAAGCCTCAAAATCTCAAACTTGACAGGTGCGTGAAAAAACAGCGTTTTTGCCTGCAGTGTCTCCCCTTAATATTATTGTTCATGGACCTAAACTAACATGAAATTAACAATAGTTACATTTTTATTATCTAAGGTTAACAAATATAAATACTGTATTGCTCACTGTTAATGCATCCAATGTTAACTAATGGGACATTATTGTAAAGTGTTAATGAATCACCAAATAATCCACTGTCGAATCATAGGATTGCTCTACTAACTACACAGCATCCAAATATACAGTATATGCAGACTAACGAAAGTTTACTAACCCAATGTCAAAATGTACTATTTAAATATGGACTGACAAAGAAATATAATATATAGAATAAATCTACTATAGTAACGATTTTTATTTTTAAATAGCAAATCTCTGACACTTCAAGTTGTTTTTTCTTATGAATATATAATAATGTGTCTGATTGTACGTTTAGTTTTCTTGTCATGAACACAGAAATATGAACATTATTGTGCCACGTCATTGTACCTTGCTGGATCATGTTACACACAATAAATATCACTGACCTGTACTGCGTTTAGTCACTGAAATTATGCATTTATGTCAAGTTATAATAACTGCAAATTATTGAATGTGACCCTAGTCCACAAAGCCAGTCTTAAGTAGCAGAGACATATTTGCAGCAATAGCTAAAAATACATTGTACAGGTCAAATTCATCAATTTTTCTTTTATGCCAAAAATCATTAGAATATTAAATAAAGATCATGTTCCATGAAGATATTTTGTAAATTTACAACCATAAATGTCAAAACGTAATTTTTGATTAGTAATATGCATTGCTAAGAACTTCATTTGGACAATTTTAAAGGTGATTTTTTTTAATCAATATTTAGATTTTTTTTTTTTTTTTTTGCACCCTCAGATTACAGATTTTTAAATATTGTCCAATCCTAACATACAATCAATAAAAAAATCTTATTTATTCAGCTTTCAGATGATGGATAAATCTAAATGTCAAAGACCCTTATGACTGGTTTTCTACAATTTTCAAAGAGGGTAAGATTGCTATAATTAAGACAATGTAAAACACCATACCAAGAAATCATATTTAATCTTAATTGTCTACCAATTAATAAAGTTTAGATCCTTCAACTTCAAAAAAAGAGGATCTAAAGCTACAAAAAAAAAAAAAAAAAAAAAAACACTTAAAAATGTGTGATACAAAAACTTAAATAAAAAAAAAAGTAAACATTTTTTTTTTTCTTGGAAAGAAATTAATACTTTTTTGGCAAGGATGCATTAAATTTATCAAAATGCTTTTCTTTTAAACTTTGTATTAATCAAAAGATGTTTGAGGAGCAAATCGACATACTAAAATGATTTCTGAAGGATATTGGGTAACGATGCTGAAATTCCAGCTTTGCAAATAAATATATTTTGAAATAAATGACAATAAAAAACTTATTTTGAATTGAAAATATATATGAGCTAAGTTAGTGCATTAATTTGTCTGAATGTGTTATGTAGCCACTAGAGTGCAGTTATATGCCCCTAAAATAAAATCTAAAGGTGCAAAAAGGTCTTACTTAAGGTCTTATTTATTAGGAAGAGTTAAGCAATCAAACAGAAGTGAGTGCAAATATGAAACTCATTTTATCCAATAGTTCAATAAACAAAAAGTTAATACTGTGCTAAATTTTAGACACTTTGTTGTCAATAAATAGTTAATATTGTCTGTTTTTTCCTCAATTTCACATAAAAAAAAGCAAAGCTGTTTTCTTTCCGGTTTTTGAATGAATCAAGTGAACCAATGATCGCTACTGAATGAATCATCCACATGAACAAATCAGCTGAATGACTTTTAGTTTTATATTGTGAAATGTAATTTATTTCTGTGATTTCAAAGCTGAATTTTCAGCGTCATTACTCCAGTCTTCAGTGTCACATGATCCTTCAGAAATCATTCTAATATTCTGATTTGCTCAAATCTTTTGAAAATCTTTGATTTATTAGAAGTTCAAAAGAAAAACATTAACCAATTTAAAGCATCCCACCCCCAAAAGTACCATTTTAATTAAATTTATATATATATTTAAATATTCATTAAAACACATAAAACTCATTTATGCAATTTTTAATAAAAATATTCTGCTAACACTACAATAAGATGTCTTTCGTAAACATCAGTTAATGCATTAACTAATACATGTATTACTCTTTAATAATCTTTCTTAATATTAGTTAAAAATACAGTTGTTCATTTTAGTTCACATTGCATTAACAAATAACTTGTGACTTTAATAATGCATTAGTAAACGCTGAAATGAACATTAAGATTAATAAATGCCATAAAAGTATCATTCTTAGTTCATGTTAACTAATGAACCTTTTTGTGAAGTGTTACCAATATTTATTTCTAAAGCTACTTTGGATGCTTTTCTCATCTAAAACAATAATGAATTTAAATGTTTATTTTGGGGCTACTTTTGCAGACAAAATTGATGCAGGTAATTCATTACCTGATACTTCATGTAATTAATTAAAATTAGGGCTGTCAAATGATTAATCGTGATTAATCACATCCAAAATAAGTTTGTTTTTACATAATATATATAATATAAAATATAAATACATACACGTACATATATTATAATAATAGCTGTCTATATATATTTATTTCTATATATAAACTCTTTATAGTTACATATAACATTTTGCATCACATATATATACACATTCAACTGTGTGTATTTTTATATACATAATTAATTTACACAGTACTCACACATATATTATGTAAAAACAAACTTTTATTAATCATTCGACAGCCCTTATTATCTTTTTAAATCATAAATAGTAAGTAGTAATTTCACTGTAGTTTTGATTAAATAGAAGCAGCATTGGTGAAATTGAGACTTTAAAAAAGTAATGTTAGTGTATATTACCAACAAATAAATGCACAAGTGATCTGTGGTGTTGCCATAGATGTTACATTTATTAAAATTATTTGATAAGTGTAAAACATACAAATCACAAACAACACATGGTGAAGCACTATCCCATGCTGAAGTCTTCAACAAAAATAAAACGAAAATAAAATCGATGAACCATCTACTGCTACATTTGGCGTCATAAAATATTCTGTTATTCACACTGATTGATTAAGCGCATTACATATTCAGGTGTGCTTTAATGCTGAATCATTTTGCTATCAGTCTAAGCTAACCTTTTACATAATAGGGAGTATTTTGGTCCGTTTTGTGACAGTAATTTAAAACAAGCTGATATTTTCTCGAATAAACTTTACCTTAATATGTTTTTGGCTTTACATGGACCTGGCAGACACTATTGTTATCTTGTTCTGCTTATATCTTCAAAGTGCATGTTTGTAATGTTTAATATCTCTCTTCTTGTTTACCGTATATACACATACTCTTTTTTTTTTCTAGTTCACAAAGTTCATTTACTAGATTTACTCACAAAGTAAAATTACAACTTTCCCACAAATCAAGAGAAAACCCACAGAAACAAACTGTGACGGGGAATTTAACAAAAACTGATTCTCAGATGGCGTCACCGCTAACTGGAGCGCATGCAAATGTAAGTAGCTTCTAAATGCATAATGAGTGTATACTGTACGCGTGAATTAAGCACTGATAAACGGTTGGAGGAGCTCGAATCCTTTAGTAAAAAATGCCAATGTGATTAATTGCAATTATGCAAACAACCAAGAAGTGCAAGGGGCGTCTGAAGCAGATGTGTTCTTTGCACTGCTGTTGTTGTTATGTCCTGAAGATTCAAAAAAGCTGAAGGCGGCTCGCCGTTTTGTTCATTTTGCAATTATCCTGAGAGTTTAATCTATTCACAAAATCAAAAGAGAGAAAACACTTGTCCACAATCATTTATATCACTTAAGGTAATCTTTTCATTTATTTTTTCTCCTAATGCAATGCACATCTATGCCATCTAAAAAAAAAAAAAAAGTTAATAATTTCTTATAAGTTACCTAATAGATAAAAAGAACTCGGGTTCGAGGAATGGTAGACATGGAATGATCTGCCATGTTGCGAACTCTGGAATAGTTGACGAATCCCCGGAAAAACAGCAGGAATCCTGGAACAATACAAATGATATGTTAGTTGTAATAATATTAATAAATAATGATTTAATAACTTAGAAAATCGTAATATTTAATACTTTTTGAATCATCAGAACAGATATGTAATGAAATGTAGCATTACATCACTTGCTCACCAATGGATCCTCTGCAGTGAATGGGTGCCGTCAGAATGAAAGCTGATACAAACATCACAATAATCCACAAGTGATCCAAACCATTTCAGTCCATCTATTGAAAGCAAATGCTGCTTGTTTGTAATAAATTCATCAACATTTTAACTTTAAACCATAACGCCAGTCCAAAACATGAGGCTATATTCAGTAACAAGACTTCTTCCAAAAAAAAAGTTGCTTGTTTTTCTCTCACTACCAAAATCCACCCGCATTTTTAAACTGTTTTTGCTTTTAACTAGTGCTTGATAGGTGCATATTTCTCTCCTGATTTAGAAAAGAAGACTTTTTCACTGCAAACAGACAGCTTTTCACTTCACAAGATGTTAACCGATGGACTGGAGTCTTGTGGATCACTTGTGGATTACTCTGATGTTTTTTTAATCAGCTGTTTGGACTCTCATTCTGACGGCACCCATTCACTGCAGAGGTTCAGTTGGTGAGCGAGCGATGTAATGATACATTTCTCCAAATAAGATGAAGAAACGTTCTCATCTACATGCAAATATTCTTTTTTAACAATTTCTTTAATAATCATTTTTAATGAACGATCATAAAGAAAAACATTTATTAAACTAAATCGCTAATTTACACTCACCTACGACCAGGAAAACCCACCACAGCCAGTACTGGCCATCAAAATATCCAGGGAAGTAGGTTGAAAACTGTTTAATCACAGAAAGAAAAGGGTGAGTGGTGTTCATCCTCTAAAAAAAAAATACTAACAAAGCATAATAGAAAACCAACTGCTTTAAATATTAATCCATTGCCATAACATCCTATGTGACACAGTTGAAGTCAAAAGTTTACATGCCCAATGATCCCTGTTATTTTGTTAAAACACTTAACATTTTGCAGATTCTGAAAGGGGGATGTAAACTTTTGACCTCAACTGTATATTAGCCTGTCATACCCTGACAATCAGGACCCATTTGACCAGGGACAGTCCAAACCCAGAGATGGCCCCATAGCGTCCAGCCGCAGACGTGGTCAGACAGAAGGACAGGAAGAAGCCAATCCAGTTAAAGAGGAACGCCACTGATGACACAAAGAAATAAAAAGTTATTAATATATCTGCTGCACTTTTATCTAGCTGTCAGTTAGGGTTGTGCGATATTGACACAAAATGATATCTAGATGATGATAACTAAACAATGTTTTGCATAGCGTGTTCTTGTGCTGATATTTGGGGTGATTTAGGCCTGTCATGAATAATATAATATGACACTAAAACCACCAGGAGGTGGCAGCAAGTCCCTGTCTTAACGAGTGAGTCATTGAATCATTCATTCAAACGATTCATTCAAAATTCATTTAGAAATGAAGCAAGTGACCATTGAATCACTGACTCAAATGATTTGCTCAAACTAAACTAAACACTGCAGTGTTTCTCTGAGATGCACAAATGTTCTGCTCCAGCTTTTATTGGTAAAAGACAAAAATTGTGTCTAAAATGTAACTTGCACAAAATATTAGGGCTGGGTATTGTGACCAATTCGGCGATTCGATTCTTATTTTTATGGTTTCGATTCGATTCGATATCGATTAGCTATCAATATTTCATTTAAAATGTTAAGTTTTGCAGACATGGGATCCATATTTTGATATAAATGCTGGTAACTGAAACTCTCCTACTTAAGTTTATTACTGAAATGCACATCTACATTAATAATAGGGTGCACACAGTTGTTTATTTTAAACAACTTTTATTTTAAATGAACACTGTAACAAGAAGTCATAAATATGTGCATCCATTGTACACCATGTAAACAAACTGCAAAATGCACATTACTGTAAAACAAATTAAAAGACAGTAACAGTTCTTAACTACAGCCTAATCATTTTTGATCACCAGATTTTTCTGCAAAAAAAGCAGCTGATGGTGACACCTTCAGGAGGAGTGGTGAATGTTCATATCCTCTTACGTGAAGCACGTGCATTAAGAATCGATTCGGGGATTTCCCGAATCGATATCAATGCGTTAAACTGAAGATCGATTAAAATCTGAGAATCGATATTTTTTACCCAGTCCTACAAAATATTAGCTACTTCTTTGTTGAACTGTTATATAAAATTAATATCACATTTGCGTTCTAATGTGCTGATATTTAGGAAAACAGCTGTTGCTTGTGTGATATTACTTTATTATATGAATAAAAAATAAAAAACCCATACAGGGATTTTTTTGTATTCATAACTTGAATTATAGGGGCATTTTGTTTCATCTTGCAATGACAGTGACATACTCAATCTCAGCTCATATGCGACCCTGGAGCACAAAACCAGTCTTAAGTCGCTGGGGTATATTTGTAGCAATAGCCAAAAATACATTGCATGGGTCAAAATTATTGATTTTTCTTTTATGCCAAAAACCATTAGGAAATTAAGTAAAGATCATGTTCCATTAAGATTTTTTGTAAAATTCCTACTATAAATATATCAAAATGTAATTTTTGATTAGTAATATGCATTGTTAAGAACTTAATTTGGACAACTTTAAAGGTGATTTTCTCAGTATTTTGATTTTTTTGCACCCTCAGATTCCAGATTTTCAAATAGATCGGCCAAAATATTGTCCTATCCTAACAAACCATACATCAAAGAAAGCTTATTTATTGAGATGTACATCTCACATCTCATGTTTTGTAAAAGTTAACCTTATGACTGGTTTTTTGGTCCAGGGTCACATATATCATTAAAAAAAAAAACAATCTACGATATTATCGCAGATGATAAATATTGCACACCTATACTATTAACAACAGCTGTTTGCATTCCAAGTATTGTGCACTCTTACTGAAAAATGTGAGCATGAAAATTCCATCGTTCCCAACACGCAGCTGATCCGTATCGTCAAAGCTGTCTCTGGCAATGAAGTCCTCATCCTGTATAAAAGAACCAAGTACATACATGTCAAAAGAGTTCATAATTTAGAGTAATTACCTCTAAAACAATCCCAAACACTCACCCTGTCAGTGACTAGAGGAACCGTGGCCTCTACTTTGTTCCTCTCAGCCTCGTCGTAGGACGGCAGTGACGTGGCCACATTGTATGAGGGGGGTTTGGGGTAAACCTCATCCTCTTTGTACTCAAAGAAAGCTACAGCAAACATGTCAGACATAGTAAAGCGGTTAGGCGTAATGACAGATGCATAGGTTATTTCTGGCCTGCTGTGGTTAATGTGCAGATCCGCATTCATACACTTGCGTTACCTGCGTTACTCGCCGCGATGCTGCTGTACGGTGGAGGTGCATCAGCGGTTTGTTGAAGCACCTCCGCTGAATCCTCCTCGTTATTCAACTACACCACAAAAAAAAAAAAAGAAAAAAAAAAAAAAAAAAAAAGCTGCTGATGCATCGGAAAGGATATCATATTGCAACAGTAGAATGTTTATTATGAGATTAATGTACTGTTAATACAGAACAAACATTAAAATAATGAAATATATGCAGTATAAATCGATATATACACTACCAGTCCTACGTTTTTGAACAGTAAGATTTTTAATGTTTTTAAAGAAGTGTCTTCTGCTCACCAAGCCTGCATTTATTTGATCCAAAGTACAGCAAGAGCAGTACAATTTTGAAATATTATTACTATTTAAAATAACTGTTTTTTTATTTGAATATCTGTTAAAATGTAATTTACGCCTGTGATCAAAGCTGAATTTTCAGCATCATTACTCCAGTCTTCAGTGTCACATGATCCAGTCACATGATTTGCTGCTCTTCAAGAAACATTTATGATTATTACTACTACTATCAATACTTAGAACAGTTAATGACATTTTTCAGGATTCTTTGATTAATAGAAAGATACAGAGATCAGCTTTTATCTGAAACTTTTGTAACATTATAGTAGCTTGGAAGAAATGATAGAAATTAATACATTTATTTAGCAAGGATGCTTTAAGAGTGACGAAAAAGACATTTATAATGTTACAAAAGATTTCTATTTCAAATAAACGCTGTTTTTCTGAACTTTTGATTCATCAAAGAAACCTGAAAAAATATACTCAGCTGTTTTCAACATCATAATAATAATCATAATAAATGTTTTGAGCAGTTTAGAATGATTTCTGAATGATAATGAAGCTTTAAAATCACCGAAATAAATTGCATATTAAAATATATATTATTTATAGTAAATTCTGCACAGTGAAAAAAATAAATGTGTAAAATATTACTACAATTTAAAACACTGCTTTCTATTTGAATGTATATTATTAAGTGTAATTTATTCCTGTGATCAAATCTGAATTATCAGCATTATTACTCCAGTCTTCAGTGTCACATGATCCTTCAGAAATCATTCTAATATGCTTATTTGCTGTTCAAATAACATCTAATTATTATTATTATTAATATTTAGTTGAGCACATTTTTTCAGGATTTTTTTAAATAGAAATTACAGAAATTAAAACATTTATTTAGCAAGGACACTTTAAAATGATCAAAGTGATGATAAAGACATTTATAATGTTACTTTCTATTCATCAAAGAAACCTGAAAAAATATATACTTAGCTGTTTTCAACATAACAATAATAAATGTTTTTTAAGCAGCAAATCAGAAAATTTGAACGATTTCTGAAGGATCATGTGACTGGAACAATGCTAAAAAGTCAGCTTTGAAATCAATTAATAAATTACAATTTAAAACATTCAAATAGAAAACAATTATTTTAAATACTAAAAATATTTTACGATTTTACTGTACATTAGATCAAATAAATCCAGGCTTGGTGAGCAGAAGAGACTTTAAACAATCTAGTAACGTTAGTATACACACACACAAAGTCAAATTACGCATTTGATAGTCTCGATGTGGTTCCAAATGAGCCCTTTATGTAATATATAAGTATTATATGTTAAATATTAAACTAATCTAAACGTTATCAAGGTTTCGTACGTGATTTAGATGATCACTCCCAAAGCTAAATAGGTTCACCTCTATCTTAAAGTACGATAATGAACTTTAACACGATTTTAATATGAGATCGGATATCACCGCAAACAACTCTTGATCAGAATGATAACCTAAGATACTGATTAAGTTATTTACACTAAAGTACAAACTATATTGTGTTCATATTATACAATTAATCATCGTGAGCTCTTCGTTTTTCCGGTTTGTTGTCACTGCTAACAGAAGGCCGCAGCGGCTAACAAGCTAATTAATCCATTTGACGTTATCCTCTCTCTTCTCAAAAGTCAAAACATTACAGTTTAGAGTCTTATAAACTATTACTAAAACCTCATCCACTCGATATATGTTGATAAAACCATCAATCTTACAGAAAAACAACTCGCTTAAAGAACCAAACCAAATGTCTGTTTGTTACCTGCTGATATCCACTCCGCTGATCTGTCATTCTTCCGCGTCGATCTGTTCGCTTAAACACTCATACAGCAGTTATGATCACTAGTTTAACCCAAGTTTGAACTAATTTAATATCACAAACTTATTGTCACTTAATGAAAATATTCTCGTACGAAGTCAGATTGACAGTACTAGGCTAATCTATAGCCCAAACAATGGCGACTGCTCATGCTCAGTCGGTTTCTGTGTCAGGCTCTGCGGTTCTGTCTCAAAACCTAGTGTGCAGCCTATCTAGACAACATTTCAACCGTTATAGACGCTCAGTTTAGCTGTCTATTTAGGCAGCTCACTAGGGTTTGAACACAGCCCAGGGGTGTATTTATGTCAGTGCAAAGATTGTTGTTATGCAACCCATTTAAAGAGTTTCCATTAGTGACTCTGCTAAACTTTTAAACTAAAAGTACCTTTGAACTTTTTACTTTCATTTGTCTTTACAAAGCCTAGAGAGAGTAGTTGTCTGCAGTATTCAGTCCAAGTACAGTAATAAACACTCTAAGTCTGTTAAGGGCTGTAATATTTGATTCCGGAGGGCACGTCTTATTTCCAACTAAGTTACTTTCACTCAGTCATGTATGAACTTGATTACTCTGAACTGCCTATTTTGTCCACTGAAATGTTTTTATGTCAGCCACATGATAGGAAACGCCTTTAGTCACAGTTCAAAAACAAACAATATGGTAAATTCTTGTAGCTTACAGTTGAATATGTCAGTGTTGTCATTGATAACTAAAACAAAGACTATTTAAACATGCTTTCATGAACTGAAATAATGCTTAAATAAAATAAAATCTAAATATTAGATGAAAATTTAAAACGTGTTTAAATGTTGTCTTAGTACAGATGCATTGCTGCCGCACACTTATAATTTTTTCCACTCAATTATTATGTCGTAATAATGAGATGTTGTGCTGTTTTAACAAAATCTTTTCTCGTAATAACTACGTTTTCTCGTTAAAATGGCATCTTGTAAAATTGATTTATGTCGTTAAAACGTCAATCGTCTCGGTAAAACAACATCTTTTCTCGTAACAACGAACTGTTTTTTTCATTAAAGCATCTTTTCTCGTAAAAACGAGATGTTATGTCATTAAAACAACAATTATCTTGGTAAAACGACACCCTTTCACATAATAATGAGATGTTTTCTCATAAAAACTAGATGTTTTCTTGTTTAAACGACAACTGCTCTTGTAAAAATGAGGTGTTATGTTGTTAAAACAACATCTTTGCTCGTAAAAACGAGATATGTCATTAAAACAACAATTATCTCTGTAAAATTACAAATTTTCACTGCATAAAATGCTTTTCTTACTTGGATTTTTTTCTTGTTTCCAGCCAAAATATCTGAAAATTCTTGAATCAAGATGGACTTTCTAGACAAGTAAAAATTATTTTCTTATTTTCAGAAAAAACAAGCCAAAATTAAGTGATTTTTTGCTTAGAGCGAGCAAAATAATCTGCCAATGGGGTAAGAAAGAAATCGTATTTCAAACAGAAAACAAGATTATTTTTCTTACCCCATTGACAGATTATTTTGCCTGTTTCAAGCAAAAACACACTTAATTTTGACTTGTTTTTTTCTGAAAACAAGACAATAATATTTATTCGTCTAGAAAATCCTTCTTGATTTAAGAATTTTTAGATATTTTGGCTGGAAACAAGACAAAAGAAAAGCATTTTTTTTGCAGTGTTCTTGTAATAATTAGATGTTTTCTTGTTAAAACGACAACTTTTCTCGTAAAAAATAAGATGTTATGTTGTTAAAATAACAATTATCTTGGTGAAACGACAACTTGTCTTGATGTCGTTAAAACGACAATTATCTCCGTAAAATGACATCTTTTCTTGTAATAATGAGATGTTCTTGTTAAAACAACATCTTTTTTCGTAAAAACTAGGTATGTCATGTTGTTAAAACGACAATAATCTTGGTAAAATGGCACATTTTCTTGCAATAACTATTTGTTTTCTTGTTAATACAACAACTTTTCTTGTAAAAATTAGATGTTATGTCATTAAAACAACAATTGTCATAGTCTTTTCTAGTAATAATTAGATATTTTCTCTTTAAAAAGACATCTTTTCTCGTAATAATGAGATGTTTTCTCATTAAAACATCTTTTCTCATAAAAATGTTATGAAATGAATGTTGTATGTTGTATCTTAGTATAACGACAAATTTCCTTTTAAAAACTAGTATATTTTCTTGTTAAAAAGACAACTGTTCTTGTAAAAACAAGATGTTTTTTAATTAAAACAACATTTTTGTTTGTTGTTGTTGTTAAAATGACAACTATCTTGGTAAAATAACACATTTTCTTGTAATAACTAACGTTTTCTTGTTAAAATGACAACATTTCTTCTAAAAATGAGATGTTATGTCATTAAAATGCCATTTATCTCTGCAAAAAAAAAAAAAACATTTTCTCGTAAAAAACGAGATGTTATGTTGTTGAAACAATTATCTTGGTAAAACAACATCTTTTCTCATGATAAGATGTTTTTCCGTTAAAACAACATTTTTTTGTAAAAACTAGATGTTATGTAGTTAAAAATAATTATCTTGGTGAAATTAAAAATGGTCTTGTAGTAAATAATGTTTTCTTGTTAAAACAACAACTTTTCTAAAAATGAGATATGTTGTTAAAATGACAATTACATCTGTAAAACAACATCTTTTCTCATAATAATGAGATGTTGTCTTGATAAAATGACATCTTTTCTTGTAAAAAGGAGATGTTATGTCTATAAAATGGCAATTATCTCGGTAAAACGACATCGTTTCTTGTAAAAACAAAATGTTATGTCGTTAAAACAATTATCTAGTCAAAATGACATCTTGTAATAATGAGATGTCTTGTTAAAATGGCATATTGTCTTGTAAAAATGAGATGTTATGTCATTAAAACAACATCTTTTCTCTTAACAACGAGATGTTTTTTTTCGTTACAACATCTTTTTCACAAAAACAAGATATGGCGTTAAAACAACAATTATCTGGGTAAAACGACAAATTTTCTTGTAAAAACTAGATGTTTTCTTGTTAAAACGACAACTTTTCTTGTAAAAATGAAGGTGTTATGTTGTTAAAACAACAATTATCTCAGTAAAACGGCATCTTTCCTTGTAATAACTAGATGTTTTCTTGATAAAACATTTTTTCTTGTAAAAACAAGGTGTTATGTCATTAAAACGGCATAATAATCTTGGTAAAACTACACCTTTTCTCGTAATAACTAGACGGTTTCTTGATAAAACAACATCTTTTCTTGTAAAAACCAGATGTTATGTCTTTAAAACAACATAATTATCTGACTATAACTATTATGGAAAAAATAATGTGTGTGGTAGCAATGCGTCACCCCACCTTGGCAACTAACTGAAATAAAATGTAATTTTAATGAATTATTGAAACTAAAATAAAGGTGAAATAAAGGTATATAAATACTGAAATATAAATCTATCAATAGGTAAATAATTATAAATACTGAAATACCATATCATCAATCCAAAGATTACTATTTACAGTACTAAGTCTATTTATTTATCAATTTGTGATTTATTTGGTCACATTTAAAGAACATTTAAAAGTTTAATACAAGACAAAAGGCATATAAAAACAACAGAAAACAGAGGAGTGCAATTCAGGTAAAAACACAACCACAAATCTGTTGTGTGTCCATTCTTCCAATCAGTATCAGTCTATAGGCTCCACCATCTTGTTGTGCACATCCATAATGCCTGAAAAAACAAACAAAATAAAAACATTAACACTAACTGATGTCATTTTCTTTCATGCACAATATTCCTGTATTCACTTTATTCACTATATTATAGAGAGACAAAGATCAACAAACCATGCAAACGAGAGAGAGTCCGCGTTACCTTTGAAGTACTTGACCGTTTTGACCCTCAGCTCGTGTGTGGCGTCTTCATCGCACACAAACACAGCCTGCGGGTGCTGCTGGAATGCTGACACCGTCCACATGTGGTTCACTCCCTCTTCGATGGCTTTATAGAGTGCGAACGCTTTATGAGAGCCAGTGATAAGGATCATGACCTGAAAATGTCATATAATCATGTTAGCGTTCGTTGTATTGTTTCAGATCAGATCAGATTTCATAAAAAAAATTACAAAGGTTGAGGTCAAAAGTTTACATACACCTTGCAGAATCTGTAAAATGTTAACTATTTTACCAAAATAAGAGGGATCATACAAAATGCATGTTATTGTTTATTTAGTACTGACCTGAATCAGATATATTTCACATTATAGATGTTTAAATATAGTTTACGAGAGAAAATAATAGGGAAACTTATAAAAATGAACATTTCTGAGGTTTTTCAGCATTTTTGTGTATTTGACCGCTTTCCAACAATGACTGTATGATTTTAAGATCCATCTTTTCACACTGAGGACAACCGAGGGACTCATTTCTCATTTAAACTACATCTTTTCTCGTAAAAACGAGATGTTATGTTGGTAAAACTACAATTATCTTGTTAAAATAACACATTTTCTTGTGACAACTAGATGTTTTCTTGTAAAAATGAGATGTTATGTCGTTAAAACAACATCTTTTTACGTAAAAACAAGGTATGTCATGTTGTTAAAACGACAATAATGGTAAAATGACAAATTTTCTTGTAATAACAACTTTTCTAGTAAAAATTAGATGTTATGTCATTAAAACAACAATTATCTTGGTAAAAATGACATCTTTTCTCGTAATAAGGAGATGTTGTCTTGTTAAAATGTGTAAAAATTAGATGTCGTTAAAATGACAATTATCTTGGTTAAACATATTTTCTTGTAATAATGAGATGTTTTCTCGTTAACACATCTTTTCTTGTAAAAATCAGATGTTATGTTGGTAAAACTACAATTATCTTGTTAAAATAACACATTTTCTTGTGACAACTAGATGTTTTCTTGTAAAAACGAGATGTTATGTCGTTAAAACAACATCTTTTTACGTAAAAACAGGGTATGTCATGTTGTTAAAACGACAATAATGGTAAAATGACAAATTCTCTTGTAAAAATTAGATGTTATGTCATTAAAACAACAATTATATTGGTAAAAATGACATCTTTTCTCGTAATAAGGAGATGTTGTCTTGTTAAAATGTGTAAAAATTAGATGTCGTTAAAATGACAAACATCTTTTCCTGTAATAATGAGATGTTTTCTCGTTAACACATCTTTTCTCGTAAAAATTAGATGTTATGTTGTTAAAACAACAATTATCTTAGTAAAATGACAAATTTCAATGTAACAACTAGAATGTTTTCTTGTTCTTGGACTCATATGCAACAATTACAGAAGGTTCAAACACTCCAGAAAGAAAGAAAAAACATGCATTAAGTGCCGGGGGTGAAAACTTTTGAACAGAAAAAAATATTGGTGCATTTTTCTTATTTTGTCTGAATATTATATATTTATTTCATTTAGTACTGCCCTTCAGAAGTTACAGAAAATAGTAACATGTTGGCTTTATAGAGTGCGAACGCTTTATGAGAGCCAGTGATAAGGATCATGACCTGAAAATGTCATATAGTCATGTTAGCGTTCGTTGTATTGTTTCAGATCAGATCAGATTTCATAAAAAAATACCTAGAACCTAGAAGACAAAATAAGTTTAAATTTACCCTGAACTTAAAAAAAGTAAAAAAAAAAAACGGCTCTTAATGCATTGTGTTTCCGTCTGAAGCATCAGTGAGTGTTTGAACCTTCTGTAATAGTTGCATATGAGTCCCTCAGTTGTCCTCAGTGTGAAAAGATGGATCTCAAAATCACACAGTCATTGTTGGAAAGGCTTCAAATACACAAAAATGCTGGAAAACCAAAGAATTTGTGGGACCTGAAGGATTTTTTCTGAAGAACAGCAGGCAGTTTAACTGTTCAGGACAAACAAGGGACTCAAGAACAACTATCACTAAAAGTGGATCATTCAGGTAACAACACAGCATTACGAATTAAGTGTATGTAAACTTTTAAACTGGGTTATTTTTTATCAATTCAACTATATATATAAGTGTCTTTATGTGAAATATCTTATTCAGGTCAGTACTAAATAAACAATAACATGCATCTTTTTTTGAAAAATAACTAACATTTCTATGTAAACTTTTGACCTCAACTGTAATAATATAACATTTCAAATGCATTTTTATTTATCTGTTTTTAAGTATCAGTTAATTTACTTATTGTTACCATACATGCACTGTGTTACGCATTTTTGACGCAAAGACGTGTTTATCTTACAATAAATGTTTGAAGTCAGAAATGTCTGTGGCTAGAAAAATGTGTAATTAGTTTAGCAATAAAGCCATAGAGTCATCTTACAGGAGTGGGAGAAGGATGACATTTATAGATGTAATTATAATACAGCACATAAAGACTGTGAAACATGAATATTCGTACCTCTCGAGCATCCATCACAGTGCCAACTCCAACCGTCAGAGCCATGGTGGGGACTTTAGAGAGATCGCCATCAAAAAACCGTGCGTTAGCTAGAATCGTGTCCATTGCCAGGGTCTTAACACGGGTTCGGGACACCAGACTGGATCCAGGCTCATTGAACGCAATGTGGCCATCAGGTCCAATACCTGCAACACGATTACAAATACAGGAAGGCAGTGTTGTTTAATGGTGGCATTCACGGGTCAAAGTATAATCGACTGTCTTACCGCCAACAAAAAGTTCGATTCCTCCAGCAGCTTTGATTTTGGATTCAAAGTCCTGACACTCCTTTTCTAAATTGGACGCATTGCCGTTTAGGATGTGTGCATTTTCTGCTCGGATGTCGATGTGCTTGAAAAAGTTGTTCCACATGAACGAATGGTAGCTTTCAGGATGGTCCCTAGGAAGTCCTGTAAAAACAAAGTGATCAACTAAATATATGACAGGCAATTCAACCCTTGATCCCCAAGCATAAACGAGCGCTCACATACCTACATACTCATCCATATTAAACGTTTTCACGTACTGAAAAGATACTTCTCCCTTCTTGTGATACTCTATGAGTTTCTTGTAGCATCCAAGTGGGGTGCCTCCTGTAAAACACAGGAAATATTAATAATATAAACATTTTAAATGAACATATTAGGTTTTTTATGATTTTACCTGTTGGAAGACCCAGAGTGAAGTATCGGTCAGGTCCGGGGTTAAACTTCTTGATCCTGTTCCTGATGTATTTGGCAGTCCATTCGCTGACCTGGTCATAGTCATCAAGTATGATGAGCTTCATGGCTGTATCTGTGTCTGAGAGAAGCCTACAGGTAAATCGACCTGGAGTGTGTTTGTGTGTGTTACAGTCCTGCCTTCCCCAGACTTTACCCCTTATAGATTAAAGCGGAAGTACAGCTATAACTAACTACACTTCAGTGATATCCACAAGTGCACAGTGCACAAGCGCGCTCCCGTTATAAAACGACTGTGCACTGTAAACAAGCGACAGATCATTGAAAGCTGTTTTGTCGCGTCGCAACGTTGTTTATAGGTCACTACACTTTTATTTAGACACCAATACGCACTTTCTCTCAGCAAGTTAATAAACTAACTATAATCGGTTGCTCGGAGTTACAAAAATATTTATAAACACATGATTAGAAATTTGTGATGACACTGGAATTGATAATAAAATATATTAAGACACATAAAGAGCCTGTCATATTGAGCTGATAAACACTTACCAGATCATATGTTTGTGAGTAACTCTTCCAGCACCGCAGAGTAGAGCAGCTGAGAGGAACACAATCATGTGATCGAGAGGAAATGTTGCACGTTTCAGGATTTGTGTGTAAAACACATTGCGTCAGCAAAAAAGGGTTTAGAATCAACTTTGGACATTTTGGCAAGAGTTATACACTTTAAAATCGCTTAATATTTTATAAAATGCCTTGCAAAAGTATTCACATTTTGTTTTGTTGCAGCATTATGTTAAACTGCTTTAAATTAGTTTTGCCCCACATCAATTTACACTCCATACACCATAATAATGACAAAGCATGAACCAGATTTGCAAATTTTACAAATTTATTAAAAATAAAACAATGAAATAAGTACATTGCATAAGTATTCATACCCTTAACTCAGTAGGCCCTACATAGTTTTTTTTTGGGTCTGATGTGACAAGCTTTGCACATCTGCATTTGGTAATTATCTGCCATTCTTTGCCTCACCTTTTCACCTCTCCATCTCTGTCAGCTTGGATGGGGGCTGGCAGACATTTTCTAGAGTCCTAGTTGTTCCAATCGTCTTCCATTATGGATAATGCTTCTGTGAACCTTCAATGCAGCAGATTTTTTCTGAACTCTTCCCTAGATCATTGCCTTAATGCAAGTCTGTCACTGAGCTCTACAGGTTTTTGCTCTGATATGCATTTTCAGCTGTTAGACCATTTCGGAGAGGTGTGTGCCTTTCTAAATCAGACTCATTCAAATGAATTTGCCACAGTTTAACTCCACTCAAAGTGCAGTAACATCTAGAAGCAATATGAATGCTCCTGAGCTAAATTTCGAGTGTCCCAGAAAAGGGTATGAATACTTATGCAACGGGATCTTTTCAGTTTTTTATTTCTAATAAATTTGCACAAATGTTAAAAACCTATTTTTAACTAAACCTGACAAATATTGTAACATTTCATTTTACATTCACCTGTTTAAGCCTATGCGCTATAGTTAACTAGCTTTATGTATTCAGAAATCAATAGATGAAGCAAAGTGCATTTCACATTATGTTAAACATACAATATAAGCGTGCATATGTATGTTTCAATTTATATTTATTGAAACAACAGATGACAGAACCAGCATTTAACAGAAACTCAATCATATGCAGACAGAATTGCTCTCAATCAGAAGTCGTACAGCATCGTGATTTTATGTTTTGTCTTAATATAAAAGGACATGCAAATGTAGCCACCGATTCTCTCATTGGCACAGTCACCCCGCCGCGAGGATGATGATGATTTAGCGTTAGCAGTCACCGGAAACATAAGTTAACATTAACAAAACATTATGTTACATAACATAACGTGTAACGTTAACATAACATTACACAGTGCGGGTTAATCGAGGTCCATATCAGGCTTGGCTTCTGTGCCGTCTGCAGCCGCTTGCTCTGTGCCGGCGGGCTGGGCTTCAGGGTTCTCCTGCGCGTCGACCGGCCCGTTCGGTTCTGAGGGGTTCTCTTCTTTTGGCAAGTCCACTTTGGGCTTGGGTTTGTTCACGACGGGATTGCAAGTCGAGAACAGCTCCTGTGTTAAATGTAGAGATTAAATGCATGGTACCATGGTACTGAATAATGACATACTCAAGTACTCTTAACTAGGGTTGGGTTACTGAACTCGGTACTTTTGAGGGTACCGACCGAATTGCGAATCAGACCTGAAACCTGAAGCGCTCGCACACTAAAAGCCTGCCAAATAGAGCCTAATTACTGAACTAAGTTATGTATCGTGTCTAATTTGCGATAATACTGTCAAAACACACAAGGTTTACATATAAACACAGTTGCTTATGTCTAAAGTGAAATTAAACAACAGAGACAGAGTGCATTTAGGCCACGCCCACACAATCCAACGCTCTCCATTGACTTTGTATTGCGGGAAGTGGACTCCAAGTCATTTCTGACTTTCTGAAAAACAGAACAATGTCTAAAAGCTGCTATGAGACAAGGTGTACAGCAAACAAGCTAAAAAAAAAAAACTCAGAACTACATTTTTATAAGCTGTCGACCCAAAAAACGAGTGTTTAAGGACACAAATAGTTGTAGATGTCAGGGTATTTCACGTTGGGCCATTCAGTTGGATCATTTCTCCAACAAAAGGAAGCAAGCAAAAGGTGCACTGACATAGACCAATAAAATGTAGTTTCTCAATGTATCTCCTCTTTTCAGGGTGGTGAAATAATCCTTTGACATGGTTAAATAATGAATGTTTACTGTCGCCGTTAAATTTTCCTCCAGTGGGTGTAGTTCTCAGAGTAATAACACACGTTGCGCTCCACTTTTGTGTCTTAAACACCTTTTTTTTTTTGGGTCGACAGCTTATAAAAATGTAGTTCTGTTTTTTAGCTTGTTTGCTGTTCACCTTGTCACATAGCAGCTTTTAGACATTGTTCTGATTTTAATTATAAGTCAGAAATGACAAGGAGACAACTTCCCGCAATACAAAGTCAATGGAGAGCGTTGGTTTGTTTTTCCCCCTGGTGGATGTGGCCTTCAGATTATGACACGTGGTGCTCTGTCTCTATTGAGAGAAAAACAGATGCGTACCTGTTAGTGGTGCAACGGATCACAAAACCCACGGTTCGGATCATATCACGGATTTTGAGTCACGGATTGGATCATTTTTCGGATCAGCAAAAAACAAACAAAAAAAAGTTATTTTTTTATTAATTACTGAATGCTTACTTTAAGTACTTCTAATCCAAAGCAAAAACTACTATCTTAACTAAAAAAGTCAGTAACTAAACAAGAACAATGACACAAATGACAAGCGTAGATGAATACAACATAAAGTTACTAATACTAACACTAATTAAATCAATAACCCTAGTATTCAGGTGCAGAAATGTAATATTTAATTGTAAAATAACTAGTGCTTCTCACTGCAGGTGTTTATAGGATGCTGTCTCTTTAAGGCCAAATGCACGCACCTAATACTGGCACGCGTCTCTTTCTCAGCTGTTTCGGTTCACTGAAGACGTAACCGACTGTGTTTACCAGAATACCAAAACGGGTATTTAGACATTACTTTGTATGTACTTTTCCGTTCAAATAGAAGTTAAAGAGGGATCAATCTGTGTGAATCGCGCCTCTCTCTCTCTCTCTCTGTGCGCGTGCTCGCTTCTGGTGTGTGAGGCAGCAGTAAAAAAACAAAACAAAAAAACAAAACAGCGCGCTTCTCTTTTGCTGCAATGGTTTTAAACTGACCAATCAGAAGCTAAATAAAAGAAAAAATGTGCAAATTATAAACTTTTACTCTATGATGGTTATAAATTTAACAGTTAATCCGCGAATCACATGCGTGCCGAACCGTGGGGGCTGGTCCGTACGGATCACGGATCATCTTCGATCCGTTGCACCCCTAGTACCTGTATATAGATGTGTGCAGCTCTTAAAGCGACAGTAATATGTTGCCGATTGTCATTAAAGGGATAGTTTACCCAAAAATTATAATTGTCAATATTTCCTCACTTAAATGTTGTCTTAAACCTGTATTAATTTCTTTCTTGTGCTAAACACAAAATAAGATATTGTGAAGAATGTGGATAACCAAACTGTTAATGCAAAAGCACTCATTTGGCAATATTTGGGATTTTGAAACGCCTGTTGTCTTTTGCCGTTTATCTAAGGTGATTTATCTCAAGTATTTTTTAAACATTTGTTTCTTATTTATTTGGTTTCACAGTGTTTTCTGTTTATTTTTTTTATTTCACATTAGTGTGTATACTGTGTCTCCAAGCTTTCTTATTTGTTTTTTGCTAACAAACGTTTTGTTTCTTCTTTATTTGGTTTCACAGTGTTTGCTGATTTTCAGTTTTGGATACCTAGGCTATTTAAACTTTGTGTAGCCTAAGTAATTTCTCATTTTATATTAGGCATATGTGGTATATTTGTATTCATTTTGTTAATAAAAGTTAAATGAGTTTGACTTGTATTTTGTTGCTGCTTGAACTGAATCGATGGCGAATTGCCCAGGGTATCTGCAGGATTTTTAAGCTCAAATTTGAGACTTTTTAAGACCTGTACAAGTAAAATTAATACCATAGCAGGCTAGGGCAATGTCTATGGTAACATATTAAACTGTAAAAAGATCTACAGGATGATTTACAGTTCAGATACAGGTTTTCACAAAAACAAAAAGTTTATAAAATTATGTCAAAAGTATTAATTATATTAATGAAATTACAAATATATTTTGTTATTTTCTCTTAATTGTTTAGATTTCTATAATGCGTTATTTTTTTGTCGATCCACCAGTTCACATTTACAACTTTGCATGTTTGAAAGTGTAAAATCTTTGGTTGGTTTTCACTTTGGTCAGAACAGAAACAGCAGACGACCTTATTGGAAATGCAAATTCATCCTCTGCCAGCAGGTGGCGCTTTTGGAACAGCAGAAATATTGCTGTAACTGCAAATTAAAAACCTCTTGAAATCATAATTAAGATTTCTTGTTCCATTTAAGACTTTAAATGGCCTTAAAATTTGAAACAACTACAATTAAGACTTAAGACATTTTAAGAGCCAATGGAACCCTGATTGCCGGTAATTTGAAAGTGAAAGTAAAATTTGCACTGCGCTTTAAGCTATTTAAAACAGAAGGAAAAGAAGAAAATAGAGAAAACTTAAACAAACGAACCTGTTTTGGACTTATTTTTTAAGTAAATAAATGTTTTTGTTATTACATAGTAGGGGTGTGACGAGACACTTATCTCACGAGACGAGACGAGACACGAGATTGGGTTCACGAGAACGAGACGAGATTTTTAAACCCATTTTTTAAAGAAATCCTCAATTATGAAATATATAGGGTAAAATAGTATTTAATTCAACAACAACAAAAAATGCAAAAAATGTAGGTGCAATTTGACATGAACTTGTACTATGAAAATAAACTTGTATTTTAATGAATTATATGCAGTAATAAACATGTAAACTAATGCTGCTTGATCTTGAAGTCTATATTTGAACAAAATAAAAAAAAAAAAAAACGAAAGAGCCATTGTCTCAGTTAATAAAGACTTGTTTCACTATTGAATCGCTTGAATGTATAATATAATACTGGCCGTCGGGAGATCCGGGACAATTCCCGGTGGCCTGGCAGCCAATTTGGCCCGCTGCCATTTTTTTTAATTTATATTTTATTTTCATATATATTGTTGTTGTTGTTGTTTCTGTTGCCTGCCGAATGTACTAAAGTGATTATTTCCAAATTCGCCATTCAATAATAATACTCTAATAAATCGTAATCCAGTTCGTCTTGACTGACAACGCAATTCGCCTCGCGAATTAACCATGTTTTCACTAAAAACCAAAAAACATTGTTACTATAGTTAAACTATGGTAACCACAAATTAACAAAGGTTTTGCTACACACGGTATTTGTAGTAAATGGTATTTGTAGTAAAACTCTGGCTATACAAATTGTAATCAAAATGCCAAGAAAAAAAAAAAACACCGTTACTACTATACTTTTACCATAGGCCTAATTAAACCATGGTTAATTTTTCTAAGGACAAAACATGACCCATGATAATGCAAAAAAATTTTCAGTATTAGGATTTTACTAAAGATATATTCAAGATGTAGCTATTATTGTAGGCCAACAGTTTTGACATTTAGGCAAGATAAAACAATAGCACATGGTCCTAATGTAATACTTACATTTTTATAAAAAGGTAAATGGAAGTTCAAGAGATAATCTTTAATTATTTTGCGTGGCACTAGCCAGTGGATTATATTTTTTTTTATTGTCCATGGTTTCAGAATTTGTTGTGGGTTTTTGGGATGGCCTGGATGAGTGTGAGATTTCCCGGCCTGAAATTTTGTCCCAGTCCGCCCCTGATATAATATATGTATAATAATTCAATTACAAATACTTTTAAAACGTGCAGTTGTCGCCATCTCCTGGTGAAGAGAATAAACGTTGCTCTACAGAGGTGTTAGAAGACACTTTCGTTTTGATCGCTACTGTAGACAAGTGTTTATATCCAAACTATAAGCTTTTATCCCAATACTTGTTATTTAAATGTCTGTAACAAAGAAATAATGATGATTATGTGGTTAAAAAGACTGTTTGTGATGCTTTCTGAAACCGCAGCAGTAAGAATGCAGATTTGAATGTCTTCAATAACTTTCACATCGTAAGCGTCAGTGGAGCGCGTGCAACAGTTGTAATAGACATCGCTGAATCGTTGTCATTCATGAATAAGATCGCGTGGGTGTTTGAATAGAGATCATGATATTTTTATGATGCAGCTCTAATGTAAACACCACAAAATGTTTTGCCATAATATCGTCACATTCTCGCAAGACCATTAAAATTTGAAAGATACCCAACCCTACTCGTAACTTTGACTGACCCGTGTTTTGGCCTGTATCTCTGATGTTTTCACCACAGGCTCCACGGCGAGACTCTGTTTGCTCTGCTGGTTCATTTTGCTGTTCATCCAGATCATGACATCGCACACCATCCTGTCCACCTTCTGAACCTCAGCCTCCTCCAGATGGTCATACTGCTCTTCCTGTAATTCATGCAAGACATGTGAAGCACTAGACAGGTGCAAATCTGTATCTTATATAATATTTATCCAGCACAAGCTTACCTTTGTTTTGTAGGCCTCTACAATCTTCATGTATTGCTGCATCTGTCTGCCCAACTCTTCAAAAGCTTTGGGTCTCTCCTCAAATTCTGTGTATCGCTCTTGAATGGGTTGGCCGAGAGTCTGCAAGAACATTTTTAATCATTAACAAGCCCAAAATAGATTTTCATTCCAAATGCATTTAATTTGTCTGTATGATTTGGTGCTGTACATTGTAAATTATAGACCTTAAAAGAAGTTTAGTACCTTCAGTTCAGTAAGTTTGTCAATGTATACTTGTTTAGCCTGGTCTTCACCATCCTCATACAGCCAGACTTCAGTGTCCTCCAGCTTTAATGAGAGAGCATCTCTGTCCTGAAAGAGAAAACAGACTGAGTCAGGAACCACTGTTTATAACCAAAACTATGAGAAGTATTTTTTAAATTTAAACGGAAAATGATTTTTAAACTGAATAATTTTTGTTAATTTAAGATAAAATAAAACAGACATATTAGATGAAACTCAACTTGAACAAAATTAGTAATAAGTAATGAAATTAATACTTAAATTGTAAAAAACAAATTAAAACTAAAGCTATGTTGAAATATTTTTTAAATATAAATTTGACAAAAGTAAAATTATTTAACTGTAAAATTACAATTGAATATATAAAAGATTACTAAATACTATGATAATATATTAATAATAGTAAAATAACACTCATGCACTGATATCAGTTTTTAGAAGTTTTTCATTTTATTAACATTGAGTCATTTTGTTTTTGTAATTTTTCGATTTTATTACTATTTTTTGTTTAGTTTTAGTTATTTTAGAACATTAAATTAAATACTGCATGAATTAAGTTAATATTTCACTGATAACACCAATTTCATTTACTTCATATTCACTATCAGTCATTAAAGATTTTAGTTTTTTTTTTAAAGTCTCTTCTGCTCACCAAGCCTGCATTTATTTTGAAGTACAGATAATACAGTAAACATTTGAAATATTTTTACTATAAAAAAGCTGTTTTCTATTTGAATATATTTTAAAATGTAATTTATTCCTGTGATCAAAGCTGAATTTTCAGCATCATTTCTTCAGTCTTCAGTGTCACATGATCCTTCAGAAATCATTCTAATATGCTGATTTGCTGTTCAGAAAACATTATTATCATCAATATTTTTTTTTAAATCCAAAGATCAGCATTTATCTGAAATAAAAGCTTTTGTAATGTTATATACTATACCATTCAAAAGCTTGTTTGTGAAATAAATTCTAGAAATTAATACTTTTATGTAGCAAGGATGCTTTAAATTGATCAAAAGTGATAAAGATATTTATAGTGTTATAAAAGATTTCTATTTCAGATATATGCTGTTTTCCTGAACTTTCTATTCAAAGAAACCTGAAAAAAATTCAGTAAATCAGAAGATTCAAATAATTATTGAAAAAAATCAATTTTGAAATCACAGGAATAAAATACGTTTTTAAATATATTCAAAAAGAGAACAGTTATTTAAATTAAAAAAAAAAAACATATTTCAAAACATACTCTTTTTGCTGTACTTTGGATCAAATAAACGCAGGCTTGGTGAGCAGAAGTGACTTCTTTAAAAAAACAATGAACATTTTCTTGTTCAAACACTTTTGACTGATAGTGTACATAAACTGCTTCAAGATTTTCCAAGACATTTCACAATTTATGTCCCTAATTTAGATATGAAGCCATGCAACTGCTCTCACGCTCTCAGTGACGAACTTCTCGAATATCCCGTGTAGTTTGTCCCTCATCTCGTACACATACTCCTCCACATAGTTCTTGGCATCGTTCCTCTCCTTCTCAAGCTTGTCCTGCATGATCATCTTTCCCTGAGGAAATAGAATTTCACACTCGATTGAACTCACTGTTGAAAACATTTCCCCAGTTTTCATTTACACAGAAAGCATACCTCGCTCTCCACGAAGAGGTTGAGCATGTCGTTGGCTAACTGCCACTGTGGGTTGTTCTCAATCGGCAGGTCCAGGACCTTTGTTTTCACTTTGGGCTTCTTGGCCTGTGGAGGCTGATCTGATTTCTTCTCCTGTTTGCCTTCCTCTGCTGATGTCTGAACAAATCACAATCCATTTTTAGTTAGAATCAAAACAAAAATTATTCAGACACCAGATATCATTTTTGATGTTTTACTAGTGGGTGCAGGAAACTATAGTTCATTTATGTAAGTGAGGATAGCAAAATAAAGTAAAAGTGACAATGTTATACCTAAATATTATTTACAGTGGACTACCAGTAGATCTGATACAAATTTGGAACCAAAAATTACTCAGACACTTTCACCTGACCATGTTTTGCTTAAGTGTTTTTTCCTTAATTGCTAATGTGACCTTTTAACACCACAGAACGAACAACATTAAGCATTGCTTGGTAAATGGTGAACAGTATTGATAGTTGTGTAAATATTGTCATAATAACAGTTGTGGTTTTTGTGGATTGTAATCCATTTAATACCTTTCTTTCAAAGTTCTAATCTAACATTATCAAGATGAATTTGTTCTGACACAGTTTAACTCTGAGTTCTTGTCATATTTTATTACCATTTTCTAAACTACAGAATAAACTGATAATGTGAGAAACACTAAAAGGTGTCTGATTTTTGAGTCAAATTTTGGTTTGACTGTATATGATTGGTGATAATGACAAAAATGATATCTGAGGGGTGTTCCATAAAACAAATTTACCAAATAAGCCAGGTTTATTGTAGTTATTCTGACATATTGTCACTTGATTTGGCTCAAAATAAGTCAGACTAACTTAAATAATCCTAACTTATTTGGTAAACTTGTTTAATGGAACACCCCCCTGA
The DNA here is from genome assembly GCF_049309525.1 of Garra rufa. Lineage (NCBI taxonomy): Eukaryota > Metazoa > Chordata > Actinopteri > Cypriniformes > Cyprinidae > Garra > Garra rufa. Next base: position 44,465,267 of record NC_133376.1, on the reverse strand, counting down.
GTCCTGGATATTTATTAGTATTTTTTCAATAATGCTAAACATTTTATTGCTGACTGTGTTTTCGTACTGCTACTTTAATTGGTTTATATGGAAGCCCATTTTTCACCACTGAATAAAAAATAAAAAATAAAAAAAGTTATTGCGACTTATCTCGCAATTCTGAATTTTTTCTCCGAATTTTGAGGGTTAAAGTCGTTTGTCTTACCAATTGTGGTGTCTTCCTGTCAGCAATTAAGTTACAGATTGTCTATAAGCTTTCTTATGAATGTACAATGTTGCCAGATATTGCTACGAAAAACAAGCAATTACAAAAAGAAAGAAAAAGATATCCGACATAAGTTCAAAGCTTGTGTTTTGTAAATAAGTTTAATATACTAACACTAACATTCAACTTTCCACTTTACAAACGTCCAAAGTGTCACACTAAATTTAAAAAAAGGAGTCAAAAAACACGTATGATAGGTGGATCTGGCAACAAACGTAGTCTGCACCCGCGCTCTCACTCAACGCGCTCTCAAGCCAGCTTTTTTCTATGAATTGTGAGGGTTAAACTCACAATTGTTGAGTTATAAAGTCAGAATTGTGTAATATAAACTTGCAATTCTGAGAAATGAAGTCAGAATTGAGAGATATAAACTTGCAATTTTGAGAAATTGTGTTTATCACACAATCACAAGTTTATATCTCACAATTCAGACAAAAAAGTCAGAAATGCTAAATAAAAAAAGTCAGAATTGCGAGTTTATTTATGAAATTTATTGACTTTATAACTCGAGAAATGAGTCAAAATTCTGACTTCATTTCTCAGACTTGAATGTATCTCGTAATGCTGACTTTATAACTCGCAATTACATCTCACAATTCAGAGAAAAAAAGTTAGAAAGGCAAGATATTGTTCCCTTTGCACTGCAAAGAATGTTTTTGATACTGATTTCATTTGCTTGGTAAAAGCCCAAATGTAAGAATTTGACTCAAAAGACCTTTTTGGCTTTATAAAGCTAAAAATGCCCATAAAAGGTAAAATCCATTTAAACTTATTGGAAAAGATCATTTCTGACCACACAGAATATGAAGCATATAAAAACATTCAGGAGTCAGCTGTCCACAGTAGTTTTTAAAGATAGCAGCACAATTATTGTTATCGGTCAAATTCTAAAAAAATATTAAGATATAATTTTTTTGTCAATATCGTACACCCCAGGTACAAAATATATGGTTCATTTAATAGGTGCTATTTGTAGATCTAATTTACCTCCATTTCCTCCGTCCCAGCTTTTTTCTCTCCATCTTCCTGTTCTCCGGTGCCTGGAGACTTTTGTTCATCTTGATCAACCTGCATTTTGCTCTGTGAAAGATTGAAAACACATGGTGGTTGAGAGTTGAGAAGTATGAATGTTTCCTTCCGCCGCACAGAATATATGTTAACAACATCTTATGAGTTTATTTGGGAGAGATGCGAAATGAATAGCAGTATCCTGCAGCAATACCTCATTTTCTTTTTCTGTGCTCTGCTCTGTGTCCATGTTCTCCTCTTCCTCCTCAGATTTCTGCAGCTCCACTAGCGAAGCACTGGACACACTGAAGATCCCATGGATGTTGACTCGAACCTTCACCTTAACCCTTGAACTCTCGCCTGAGGCCTGAGGAACCACTTTCTGGATGACATACTGGCCTGCGTGAGAGATTTAGTGTATATGTTTACATAAAGAATGCATCTGTGACAAAGACTGTACAGTGAAAATATGCCATGAGCAGAACATAGCAAGTTCAGGGCCCATATGGAAAAAAATAAGTTTTTGCATGATTTCGGTTTCTCTAGCAACAGAATTATTGAGCTGTTTTTCTCTCAGGTCATTGTGTCACTTCTCTGTGTGAAGACAAAAGGTCACACAAACACTGTGATTTTGTTGCTCATATTTTCACTTCAGTAGTTCAATGCCAGGAATGTGTCTCTTCAGTTCTGGAAGAAAACTGGAGTTATGCCAGTTAAAGAATGTAGATTTTACACCGAGGTAGAAGTTGTGGTATTGCATTGTTGAATTGTTTAATTTGCTTAAAGTTGAAATGGAAGTGGCAGTAGATACAGTGCCTTGCAAAGGTATTCATACTCCATTTTTTTCACATTTAGTTTTGTTGCAGCATTATGTTAAACTGCTTTAATTAGTTTTTCCCCACATCAATTTACACTCCATACACCATAATAATGACAAAGCAAAAACCAGATTTGCAAATTTTACAAATGTATTGAAAATAAAACACTGAAATACGTACATTGCATAAGTATTCATACCCTTAACTCAGTACATAGTTAAAGCACCTTTACAGCCTCAAGTCTTTTTGGGTATGATGTGACAAGCTTTGCACATCTGCATTTGGCAATTATCTGCCATTCTTTGCCTCACCTTTTCACCTCTCAAGCTCTGTCAGCTTGGATGGGGGCTGGCAGACATTTTCTAGAGTCCTAGTTGTTCCAATTGTCTTCCATTATGGATAATGGAGGCTACATTAGAGCCCTGTACGGGCCTTAAATCTAAGTCCTAGCCCGGCCCTGGCCCGAGATGCACAGGCTGTAGCCCTGCCCTTGTCCGACAGCTTATCAAAATTTTTGGCCCGAGTCCGACCCAAAGCCCGTCTTTTTTTCCCGCCAAACAGCTTATACCGTTACAGCCATTAAAATAGACCAAATTTGTATTTAATAGAAAGTTTATGTTTTTTCGTTTCGTTTTTTTATCAGGATAATTTAGAGAAATGTTTGGAGTTTTTTTTTGTTTGTTTTTTAAATGTAAGTTTTAGTTTTTTAAGTGACATCGATATCCAAGCGGTATGTGGTCCACAGTGAGTTTACTCAATTTAACCTATATATCAAATCAACACTTGACTAGTCTCCAATACAATCCACAGATATAAAACAAACATCAATATATCACAATGTTAGATTTAAAGTTTATTATCACCATCTCAGAACAAAGGCATTTCGAACAAAAATAGAGAGCAGGGCAGGTAGCTCTGCTGCGCAAAAACCGGAACATGCAAAGTCGCAGTGGTAAAGTAAACGAATAATGAACAAATATATAAAGAATAAATAATAATATAGAAAACTTCAAAAACATAACTTTACCACGTGGCTGGAAATCTCTATGCGGCGCAGAGTATGTGAGCAGAGTGGAGCGGCAAGGATTTCCCCTCCGCGCTCCTTGCATTTAATAATCGCTCCACTCCTTGCTCACTGATATCAGAAACACAAAAAATTTAGTATGTTTAAAAAATGTAACAGTCCTGTTCCTAAAATATAATAAAATAAAATAACAGGAGAGTTTCAAACACTAGTGTGCAATCTTTGTTCCTACCACATGCCAAGCTAATAATTGTCAGCATTAAAAGAGTATAATTGCTGCTTTTTTGCAGTGCAAAGTTTGTAATGAAAATAACAATACGTTTTCGTCAGTTATTTTACCTACGGATCGCTGCATTTCTTACAGATTTCTGCTCATTCAAAATCGGATACCATTTCATTTGTTTTAATGCATTATTGACAGAGCGATTGTGTGTGAATAAGTGTTGTACCTTTCATGCTTTCACCTGAAAATATTCAGTATCTAGAAGGAACAAACTAATTCCTTGTGAACTATAATTTACCGCCCATCCATTGCCGTCATCATAGCCTTCACATTATTTCTGATTTGAGTGATCCATCTCTATCAAGCTAGCTAAACATGTTTAACATATAAATTCCTGCTTAATATGCAGTTATATTACGGACCGTTGGCATGAATTGTACTCATGATAGAGCGGTGGTGGAGCGCTCTTGGAGCGAGTGAAAACCATAAAAAAATCCACTCCTTCCTCCATTCAAAATCACACCGCTCTACTCCGCGCTCCGCTCACATATTCTGCTATGCTCAGGCATCACTGGCGCTTTCGGACCGCACGCATTAGATCTCATGAAACTTTTTAAAAAGTCTTTTCTAAAGCAGGCCCGAAGCCCGATATGCGTGCAAGCTATGACGTGAAAATTAGCCCGAAGCCCGGCCCTAGGGCCATAAAAAAGTCGGGCCCCGAAGGGCTCGGGCTCAAATGCAGGGCTCTAGGCTACATGCTTCTGTCAACCTTCAATGCAGCAGATTTTTTTCTGAACTCTTCCCTTGATCATTGCCTTAACGCAAGTCTGTCACTGAGCTCTACAGGCAGTTATCTTGACCTCAGGACTTGGTTTTTGCTCTGATATGCATTTTCAGCTGTTAGATCTTTTCTGAGAGGTGTGTGCCTTTCTAAATCATACTCACTCAAATGAATTTGCCACAGTTTAACTCCACTCAAAGTTTAGTAACATCTAGAAGCAATATGAATGCTCCTGAGCTAAATTGAGTGTCCCAGAAAAGGGTATGAATACTTATGCAACGGGATCTTTTCAGTTTTTTTTATTTCTAATAAATTTGCCTGTTTTGTGCTTTGTCATTATGGTGTATGAGATGTAGATTGACATGGGAAAAAAAGTAATTTAAAGCAGTTTAACATAATGCTGCAACAAAACATTAAAAAAAATTACTTTTGCAAGGCACTGTATTTTCTTCCATATTGTGATGTATATCCAAAAGGAAGCTTGTTTTAACATGTTACTGTTTGAACCCTGAGTGTGTGTGTGTGTATACCTATTGTGGGATCTGGATACGGGAGCTCTTTAGGAGAGTTGTAATACGCTTCCAAGGAAAATGGCTCTCTGCGGTAAAACGTCAGCACTTTGGAGAAAGGTGCTGCATGGTTCTTTGGGAAGACCTCACAGTCGCTGAAATGAAAAATCAAAGCAGTGTAAATAAAAACAAAGTAGTGTCAAACACAATGACTGATCATCAAATGTTTGTACCTTGTTTCTCCATCTTCAGCTGCGGAATTCCATTTCAGAGAGATGGGAAAGGGAACCACCTCTGTTATGGAGAACTCACGCACTTTAAAAGCAGGGGAGAGGATAGCGCACTGTGGGATCAGGAGACAGAGACAGTGAGGCAGGGAAAACAAAACACCAAGGCCACATTTACATTACATGGTTCAAGTAACCCAAGTACAATTTTTGTAGCACAGATCAGATATGACCCACAAATATTTCACAGATAGGTTTCAGGCCTCATTCATGTGTGGAAATAAATCTGAAATGTCTCTGATATGTGCATTTGCATGTGATTCTTCACACTGATTCTTCACATCATCATCATCATCATCATCATCTTTCAGCAACGAAAACAAAAAAAACTTGCTTTCACAATGCAGAACACAGTGTCTTCTTCACATGATGTAAACACACCAACCAGGGGTGTGACGAGACACTTATCTCATGAGACGAGAACGAGACGAGATTTCTTAACTTTTTTGAAGAAATCCTCAATGATGAAATATATTGGGAAAAATAGCATTTTATTCAACAAGAAAACAGAAAATAAAAATGTAGGTGCATTTTGATATGAACTTGTACTTTATGAAATTAAACTTCTATTTTAATGAATTATATGCAGTAATAAACATGTAAACTAATGCTGCATGATTCTGTGTAAACTAAAAAACAATTTTCTTTTATAAACTGGAGATCATGATTCTGACGAAAAAAAGGATTAGAAATCTAAACAAAATTAATTTACTAATGGTTCTGACAGAATGCTCATTGCTTAAGTCTAAATTTGAACAAACAAACAAACAAAAATAAATAAATAAATAAAAGAGCCAGTGTCCTAAACGTAACACTAAAGACTTGTTAGAAGATACTTTCGTTTTGATCGCTACTGTAGACAAGAAGTGTTTATACCCAAACTATAAGCTTTTATCCCAGTACTTATGTTATTTAAATGTCTGTCACAAAGAAATAATGATGATTATGTGGTTAAAAAGACTGTGTTGCTTTCTGAAACAGCAGCAGTAAGAATGCAGATTTGAATGTCTTCAATAACTTTCACATCGTAAGCGTCAGTGGAGCACGTGCAACAGTTGTAATAGACACCGTGAATAGAGATCGTGATATTTTAACTATTAGTCATGCAGCTATAATGTAAAGACTGCAAAATGTTTTGCCATGACATCGACACATCGGAATATCGCGAGATCTCGTGCCACGAGATATCGTCACACTCCTAACACTAACTAACGGAAGTGTTTGTGGGTAGGTTAGACTGTTCGTATTTTTATTTTTATTAATCACGCACTTTCTTGATTGACAACTTTGCAGACATTGAAGGATAGCTACGTTACAAACTACAAAAAAAAAAAAAAAAACTAATATACTTAAACTGGAATTGTGCATCAAGACCTGCAGCTACTTTCAAATTCAGTCTTGTTACACTGCATGGCTTGAGTCAGCAGAGGAACTGTAATCTGACCTGGAGGGCACATCCTCTGGCCACAGCCTCATCTGCATTCAGCGTCGTGCTCGGTTCCTTCCCAAAGAACTTGGTGATTCTTTCTTTGACTGCCGGCATTCTGGAGGCTCCTCCCACTATTTCCACAGCATGGATGTCATCCTTCTTCAGATCTGCACAGGAGCAGGTGACCAGATGGTTTAATGAATAACTTTTACAACATATACCCTTTATTATCCAATGAAGGTCATTACTCACGAGCTTGTTCCATTATACTGCGCAGCGGAGGCTCCACTCGGGCTAAAACATCAGCACACATCTCCTCAAACTGGCCCCTGCCACAGGAATAAAACAATATATAAGCTCAGAATGAAGTACTTTCAGGATGTTAAAGGAGTAGTGTCTTTTTTTCTTCAGTCCTAAAGAAATCATGTTTTTTGAGGAAAACATTTCAGGATTTCTTTCTATATAGTGGACTTCCACGGTGCCCCTGAGTTTGAACTTCCAAAATGCAGTTTAAATGCAGCTTCAAAGGGCTCTAAAAAGTAATAGATAAATTGTGATTATTTAAAAAAAAAAAAATCAATTTGCTAGATAAGACCCTTCTTCCTTGTCTGAGATCAATTAGAGCCCTTTGAAGCTGCATTTAAAATGCATTTTGGAAGATCAAACTCGCAGGCACCATAGAAGTCCACTATATGGAGAGAAATCCTCAAAGGTTTTCTTCAAAAAACAATTTCTTTACAACTGAAGCTATAAAGAGATGAACATCTAGGATGACAAGAGGGAGAGTACATTATCTGTAAATTTTTGCTCTGGAAGTGAACTATAAGTATAAGCTGTGAATGTAAATCAAAAGTGCATGCAAAAAAATGTCATTGCAAACCTATATGATTTTCTGTCTTCTGTGTAAATCTCATTGAATGCTATTGGTTTAGTTTCAAGACTGAATATGCAAATTAAATATGTGTGATAAGTGAGATTCAAGATTTCGAGTGATCTTCTTAAAGAGATAGTTCACCCAATAAATTTAATTCTGTCATTCCAAAACAGATTTTCATTCACCATCAAAACACAAATTCAGGCATTTTTGAAGAAACCAGAGAGATATCTGTCCATTCTATCAAAATGTCCACACACATTTTCATATAATAACACACACAAAACTCCATGATTTGAGTGCTTTTATCAACGTCTTTTAAGGATATGCAATCACTTCATATGACGAACAGATTTAATTTTTGACCTTTAATCACATATAAACACTGATCAAAACACATGTGTGACCCTGGACCACAAAACCAGACATAAGGGTCAATTTTTGGAAATTTAATAAATAAGCTTTCCATTGAGGGTGTATTGTTTGTTGGTTTTTTGGAATGGGACAATATTTGGCCGGGATAAAACTATTTGAAAATCTAGAATCTGAAGGTGCAAAAAAATCAAAATACTGAGAAAATCGCATTTAAAATTGTCCAAATGAAGTTCTTAGCAATGCATATTGCTAATTAAAAATTATGTTTATATTTTTGGATTAAACCATTTAAGCTAGTTTTGGTATAATGGCCTTGTAATGGAAGGACAAAAAAGATGAAAGAGTTTAGAATGTGACACAAGGTTGAGTACATTATGATATTTCATTTTTGAGTGAACTGCCCCTTTAAGACTTGTAATGTAGCACACAAGTCATTTAGATCCTTGAACTTTAATGATGCTTTCTGAAGCCTGACAGCCCTTCAATCATTTTTCTAGACCTATTAAAAAGGCTTGAAAACCCATAAAAAAAATCCCAAAGGCTTGGAATGGCATATGACCACAGCATTTTTATGTGACTGCTAGGGCTTGTTTCAATTCAGTTGAAACTAACTACGTACCTGTTGAGTTTGCCTGTGACATCAATATCATTCATGAAACACTCGATGTTCAGCGGCAGGTCGGAGGAGTTTGCACTCATCAGCTTCTTGAGCTTCTCACATTCCTGGTAGAGTCGGACCAACGCTCTGGGCTTGGTCTTCACATCCAGCTTGTACTTCACTGCAAACTCCTGACAAAAATGTTTGACCAGCTGCTCGTCAAAGTCTTTTCCTCCCATTTCAGGGTCAAAGGCTGTAGCGAGAATCTGTACGAGCAGAAAAAAACATGTCAAATTTTCCACATAATGGTCAAGATCACATGTTGAGGGTGTAAATGACAATGGCACACACCTTGAGCTTGCCTTTATTGAAGGCACACACAGACACCTGGTAGCTTGAGTGGCCAATATCCACAAACACCACTATTCTTGGCTTTTCTTCAGGAGCTGGAAGATCCTGCTTGTAGATACCGTATGCCAGTGCCACTGCATGCAGAAACCACAGATGTCATTTAAGAGTGGAAAGTGGATGTGTTACAATGGAAATGCTGCAGCAAATGTTGAACAATTCACCTGCGGTGGTTTCATTCATAAGTCTCAGACAGTTGAGTCCTGCGATCTGAGCTGCATCGATGACGGATCTTCTCTCAGAATCGGTATAGAAGCAGGGGACCTTATGGATTGAATAGGAAATTGATATTAGACTATACACACACTAACAGTCAAAAGTTTTTGAACAGTGGTTTTTGATGTTTTTTTATAGTCTTTTCTGCTCACCAAGCCTGAATTTATTTGATCCAAAGTACAGCAAAAGCAGTAAAATTTAGAAATATTTTTACTATTTCAAATAACTAATTTCTATTTGAATATATTTTAAAATGTAATTTATTCCTGTGATTTCAAAGCTGAATTTTCAGCATAATTTCTCCAGTCACATGATCCTTAAAGGGATAGTTCACCCAAAAATGAAAATTTTATGTTTATCTGCTTACCCCCAATGCATCCAAGATGTAGGTTACTTTGTTTCCTCATAAAAACACAAACGAAGATTTTTAACGAAAACCGGTGCAGTCTGCCAGCCTTATCATGGACGTGCATGGGCACCAAACCTTTAAAAGTAAACAAAAACATGCACAGACAAATCCAAATTACACCCCGCGGCTCGTGATGATACATTGATGTCCTAAGACACGAAACGATCGGTTTTTGTGAGAAACTGAACAGTATTTATATCATTTTTTACCTTTGATACACAGCCACGTCCATCTGTCATGTGCACGAGTTTGGCATCAGTTACGTCACATGAGCACGCGCTCTGGCGTAGAATACGCAAACGCCGGAAGCGATCTGTCGCGTGTATACGACACTCATTGTTTACACAGTGCACAGAGATTGTGTGTATAGCGGCTATTCAAAATGGTAATTACTTGCGCGTATCCTGATTGTTTAAACCGATTTAAAGCTAAAAGATTAAGTTAGTTTGCGCAAACTCATCCGGGACTTTTCACTGATTTCCCCTTACAACGTTTGCGTATTCTACGCCAGAGCGCGTGCTAATGTGATGTGACTGATGCACATGACAGATGGACGTTGCTGTGTATCAAAGGTAAAAAATGATATAAATACTGTTCAGTTTCTCACAAAAACCGATCGTTTCGTGTCTTAGGACATCAATGTATCATCACGAGCCGCGGGGGTGTAATTTGGATTTGTCTGTGCATGTTTTTGTTTACTTTTAAAGGTCTGGTGCCCATCCACATCAATGATAAGGCTGGCAAGACTGCACCGGTTTTCGTTAAAAATCTTCGTTTGTGTTTTTCTGAGGAAACAAAGTAACCTACATCTTGGATGCATTGGGGGTAAGCAGATAAACATCAAATTTTCATTTTTGGGTGAACTATCCCTTTAAGAAATCATTCTAATATTCTGATTTGCTGCTCATAAACACATTATTATGTTGAAAACAGTTGAGTAGATTTTCTTTAGGTTTTTTCGATGAATAAAAAGTTTAGAAGAACAGAAGAAATATAATTTTTTTGTAACATAAATGTCTTTTTCGTCACGTTTTGATCAATTTAAAGCATCCTTGCTAAATAAAAATATACATTTTCTATGATTTCTACTGTAAAAATCTCCTCGTATGTGTTTTTATGAAAGCCTGTTTGAACCAGTAAATAAAAACAAAAAACAAAAAGGTAATTGCAACTTTTTATTTCACAATTCTTACTTTTTTTCTCACAACTGTGAGTTTACATCTCATGATTCTGACATTTTATCTGGACTTTATAACTTGCAATTGCAAGTTTATATCTCAATTTTGACAGAATTGGAAGATAAATATATTTTTTGAAGAATAGAAGGTTCAGAAGAACAGAATTTATCTGAAATAGAATTGTTTTTGTAACATAATAAATGTCTTTATGATCACTTTTGATCACTTATGTTTACATTTCCTGAATTTGACTTATTCCTCAGAACTGGACTTTATAATTCGCAATTGCAAGTTTTTGACAAAGGGAAATCAATATTGCGAGATAAAAAATAATTACACTGTTGTATTTTTCAGCGGCAGAAACTGGCTTCCATATTCTCGCAGACACTTGTTTTTAACATTTATAATTTTTTATTTTTTTATATTTTCCACTTTTAATTTGTAGTAATTGTTGCTTTTCTCATTTTGATTAGTTTTTTGTTGTTTTTAAACTTGTCTGTAGTTATTCATTTGATTTCAGTTTTAGTTTAGTATATCAGGTTACACAATGTAAATTGCAAAGTTTACATTTTTTAATATTTCATTATATGTGACCAGTCACAAAACCAGTCATAAGGGTACATTTTTTTGAAATTGAGGTGTACATTATCTGAAAGCTGAATAAATTTGCATAAACTAGTTAGTCAGGATAAACTGTTTGAAAATCTGAAATCGGAGGGTGCAAAAAACTCAAAATATTGAGAAAATCACCTTTAAAGTTGTCCAAATGAAGTTCTTAGCAATGCATATTACTAATCCAAAATTAAGTTTTGATACATTTACGGTAGGAAATTTACAAAATATCTTAATGATCTTTACTTAATATCCTAATGATTTTTGGCATAAAAGAAAAATGGATAATGCATTTTTGGCTATTGCTACTTATATCACATATTTCAGTTTACATATATTTTTAAGTAATGATTTTTTTGTTTATTATTATTTTAGTTAAACATGTTAACCCAGACACTAGTAAAAATCTCTATATTAAACAATATGTCTCAAATAGTGTTTTTTTGTCTTTCCTTCCTGTGATGGGGCATCCCTGACAGAAGCAAATGACAGTTAGTGTAACCAAATAATAACCCGAGGGGGAAAAAAAACTAAATGCCTGCACTGTTGAGCCCTGCTATGGATGACATGGTCTGCAAACCCACTAATTACATGCAACATCATTAGGGATGTTCATTTTAACACTTACAGAGATGACACAATCAGCGACAGGTTTCTTGAGGGCGCTCTCAGCCGTCTCCTTGAGTTTGGTGAGGAGCATCGCAGTGATCTGTTCAATGCTGAACACCTTCTCCTCCCCCATGTATGTCACCTACAACATACAACACACGACTGCTAAAGGACAAAAACAGCTCACAATCGCTCGCACATTCACAGCACAGCAGAACTCTGTGCTTGGCTTTACATGAAGGTTTTGCTGCCAAAACCAGACCTCTGAACAATGCTGGCACAATGTGATCAGTCAGCTCACAACGTGTTGTGTTTGCACGTGGCAACCGAATCCCGGGTTTCTTGATGACATTTAGCTACTCACCTTTATGCCCGTCGTGCCCGATGGCATCTGTGAAAGGTCATAAACGAGACTGGACTTCACGTTCTGGACAAACGGATCTGAGAACGCACGGCCATGGAAACGCTTGAATCCTTGGACAGTGTTTTTGCAATTGGTGACCAACTGTGTTTCAAAAGAGACAAAAACATTAGTAAAATCATGGCACTGAACGAAAACAATGAAACTGAACCGAACAAAACTCGCAAATTCTGTTGATTATTCCTGGTGAAAACGGTCAATTATTGTCATGTTTTGGGCTGTACTAAGCGGTCAGACCAGGAAAAATATTTGGAATACTATAGACTGCCCAAAATTATAACAAATCAAGGAGAAGAGTGCAAAAAACTGTCTTGAGGAACAAAAGGCATTTGTGGTTTGCCAAACTGAACCAGGATTTGTGTTTGTTCTTATCATTTCCAGTCAGGAAGGTGAAATATTAGGCTAATATTTTAATTAACACTGCTTGTATCCATCTTTACCACCTTTACCTTTAGTTTGTCATAATTTAGCACCATTTCCTTCTCTATATGATTTAGCAGCTTCCACTTGTTTTTGTCCATGGTTTAGACAGCAGAAATAAGCAGAAAAACAAATTCAGTAGAAAATAAACTGTGTAATCCATGATGTTGTTTACATCTGAGTATCACCAATATGGCCGCACATCGGGTAACTGATCAAATCATAACGTAAGTGCAAACCCTCAATAAAAAAGACTGCAGGAAGGCAGCTTTAAAAATCCTTTAGGCAGGGTAGGATCATATTTCATTTTTGACAGGAATACAAATAAGGCTGTGACAGAAGACAGAAGTACTTGTGTTCAATGAACTGCAATGTTGTTTAACAACACAAAAATGGAATGAAAGTTTTGAAAAGTGTAAAAATGACAGGATCTAAGACCTTACAGTGTGTACAATGGTAAAGACTGGAATCTATCACTCACAGCCTTGCTTTCATATGTGTTAAATTAAAAATAGCATCTAGTCCGGCTAAGGTCCATATATCACATACCTGGCTTTTTGCTGCCGCTCCAATAGATCGATTTCTTGGTCCAAAAGACACACATGCTCTAAAATGAAGAACACAAATGGTCAAACATTATGACAAATGACTGTAATTGAATAAATTATAATTTATTCATTTATTTATATATATAAAATTTACAATATACAATTATAATATTTTACACTATATACACAAGTCAAAAGATTTTTTTTAAGTCTATATTGCTCAACCAAGGCATTAGTTTATTTGATCCAAAGTACAGCAAAAGCAGTCAAATTCTGAAATATTTTTACTATTTAAAATAACTGATTTCTATTTGAATACATTTTAAAATGTAGTTTTTTCCTGTGACTTCAAAGCTAAATTTTCAGCTTCATTTCTCCAGTCACATGATCCTTCAGAAATTATTATAATATTCTGCTTTGCTGCTCAAAAAACATTTATTATGTCGAAAACAGTTGAGTTTTTTTTAGGTTTCTTTGATGAATATAAATTTCAGAAGAACAACATTTATCTGAAACATAATCATCACTTTTGATCAATTTAAAGCATCCTTGCTACATAAGTATACATTTCTATAATCCCTACACTCAAAAAATACAAATATACTGACTCCAAGCTTTTAAATGGTGAAGTGTATAATGTTACAAACGCTTTTTATTTCGGATAAATGCTGATCTTTAGATCTTTCTATTTATCAGAGGATCCTGAAATAAAATCTACTTAGCTGTTTTCAACAGAATAATAATAATAAATGTTTCTTGAGCAGCAAATCAGAATATTAGAATGATTACTGAAGGATCATGTGACTGGAGTAATGATGCTAAAAATTCAGCTTTGATCACAGACATAAATTACATTTAAAATATATTCAAAAAGAAAGCAGTTATTTTAAATAGTAAAAATATTTCACAATACTGAAGCTTCTGTTGTACTTTGGATCAAATAAATAAATGCTTACATATACAAATATACATTTTAATTATATAAAATAATAATATATAATCCTACCAATTGGAACATTTACAATGATGCTAAAATTCAGCTTTTCATCACAGGAACAAATTAAATATTTTTTAAATATATTCAAATAGAAAGCAGTTATGTTAAAGGAGAAGTTCACTTTCAGAACAAATTTACAGATAATGTTCTTACCCCCTTGTTATCCAAGATATTCATGTCCTTCTTTCTTCAGTCATAAGGAAATTATGTTTTTTGAGGCAAACATTTCAGGATTTCTCTCCATATAGTGGACTTCTACGGTGCCCCCGAGTTTGAACTTACAAAATGCAGCTTCAAAGGACTCTAAACGATCAAAGCTGAGGAAAAAAGGGTCTCATCTAGCAAAACAATGGGTTATTTTCTAAAAAAAAAAAAAAAAAGAAGAAAAAATTACAATTTATATAGCTTTTAACCTCAAATGCTAGTCTTGTCTAGCTTGGCAAGATGAGCATTTGAGATTAAAACGTATATAAGTTGTAAGTTTTTAAGAAAATAACTTGTTTCACTAGACAAGACCCTTCTTCCTCGGTTGGGATCATTTACAGCCTTTTAAAGCTGAACTTTGGAAGTTCAAACTCAGGGGCACCATAGAAGTCCACTATATGGAGAGAAATCCTGAAATGTTTTACTCAAAAAACATAATTTCCTCACGACTGAAGAAAGAAAGACATGAACATTTTGGATGACAATTATGTGTAAATTCTTGTTCTGAAAGTGACACTACTCCTCAAAATATTACAGCTTCTGTTACAAAATACTAATATGAAATCATTCCAAATTTACACTTATTTAGGTCTGATGGTTCAGTCCCAACTAACAATTTTTGGTTCCCAGAACTTTCTGGTGGGAACGTTAGTTTTTGGTTCCCAGAACGTTCCCATAAGGTTAGGGGAATGTTCTGGGAACCTATGAAGAACATTCCGGGAACGTTCCCGGAACGTTCTTTTTAGGTTAGAGGAACGTTCTGGGAACCTACTGGGAATGTTCCCGCAATGTTCTTTTTAGGTTAGGGGAACGTTCCCACAACGTTCTAAGAACGTTCCCGGAATGTTCTTCATAGGTTCCCAGAACGTTCCCCTAACCTCTTCTGTACGTCCGCACTCCCGTGTCCCAGAGTAAGCGGCATGGAAGGCGGACGGATGTGAATCTCAGTAATCACTACTACACACCATGTCTTGTTTTAAACAATTGTTTAATCATTACAGATAATCAGAGCACATTTAACCATCATAAGGAGCATTAAATGAGACTAAATTATGCTATACTTTGTTAGATTTCGTTAATGTAAGATGTAGAAGTACCATACCATAAAACAACCCAGATTTTATGTTTTTAAAGCACCAAATAACATGACTTCAACAAAATATTCGATTTAAAAAATCTGTATTTAATTTTTTACAGACATTAAAAACGAATAACATTTATTTGACTTTAACTAGGATAACATTACATTTGTTTCTTACCACTGAATTAACGATGATGTGCTTCCCTCTTTTGGTCGCTAAACGAAAACGTCTGGGTTAACATTATGTTTTCTTCAATAAGACGTGTCAAATCTCCCTAAAATAACAATATTTACTCTCGTATATATATTAGTTATAAGTAATTATCCATTAAAGAGATCAATCAACAAACTTTAGTCAGTCAGTAAAACGAAATGACCGTTATTTTTTAAATTACGCAAGCGGCCAGTGTTGCCAGATCGGGTTGACGATTTCCAGCCCAAAAGCTCACCAAAACCCGCCCACTTCAACAAAAACCAGCCCAAATTTTAACTGCCAAAATAATGAGAATTTTATTGCCATGTCAAGGTTGATAAGGACCAATTTTATCTCTTTAAAAAAAGAATAATGACAAAATAAAATAAAGATAAATCAATTTCACAGGAATATGGATCAAAACACAAACAGAAACCGCCCAATCTGGCAACACTGTCAAGCGCGCCGCTTTATGTCGAGGACAGGAGAAAGCGCGTGCTGGAGTAAAGAAATAAACAGTGTTTATAATATGATTTTCAGACACTTAACCTTGGCTTATTTTAGCTATAAAATTAAAATTATATTATCATTATAATGTGGTTTGACCACTTTGATGTCATTTATTAAAAGCTTATTTCGGACATGAGATTCTAGTTTGTTTATGATGAAAAAAAAAATACATAGTTTTAAGCAAAGTTTTAATTCGTTTACATGGTAATGACTACTAAAAATACCACATACGCAGGGAACGTTCTGGGAACGTTCTCTCTAGGTTATAAAAATAAAACTTAAAAAATAACCTGCAGGGAACGTTCTTTTTAGGTTAAAAAATACAAACTAAAAATAACCTGCAGGGAACGTTCTGGGAAGGTTCTTTTTAGGTTATAAAATTAAAACAAAAAATAACCTGCAAGGAACGTTCTTTATAGGTTATTAAAAAGAGAACCTACAGGGAACGTTCTGGGAACGTTCTCATTTGGTTCCCGAAAAAATAACCAAATGGGAACGTTCCCAGAACGTTCTGTGTTTGCTGGGGTGTCGGTGTGTTTCTCAACCTACACTATTAAAAAGTGTCATTATAATCACGCTAATAGTATTACACCACAGTTAAAGTACCATGGTATTACAGACATCCTGCTGATTAACGGAGGCACCTCAAGGGGGTTAAAGACCGTCCAAGAGCCACTTAACAGCGGATTTCCGCAGTTACACACCTTAGCCATAGGTTCAGATGTTTACTAGGGTGTGTGAGTGAGGATGTGCTGTAGATGAGTAAATAAAGCGGACTCACGGTGTGCATCGGTCGCTGTATTCATTGGCCACAGTCTCGATTCCTCCGGCTCGAGCTACCGCTACATAGCAGTTGAGAAAACCCACGTCAATACCCACCACTGACATCTTAAAAACAGCGAGATTACGCAAACACTATAACCCCGAGCCCAAATGTGGATTGGATGGTCGATCTGTAAAATGTAACGAGTAAATAAGAGCGTTTTAATTCATTATTCTACTGTAAATTCAGGGGAGGAATCAGGCTGCGGATGATAAACGCCGCTCATGAGACAACAGGATCGCTTCCGGTTCAAGGGGGGGCTAAAATGTCCAACACAAAAGTTGTACTCTGAATCGCTTTTAATTTCCGATTTTCCTATTGTTTTTAAGATTAACATTTATGGTTAAAATAAAGTCTGTGGTAAAAAATTAATTTCTCAACTCAAACATGATTTTTTAAAGCCATTGTTTTAGAAACCTTAAGTAGCTATGTCGCGTCGCTAAGAAAGATCCATAATATATTATTTAATAAATAATATAACAAAATATTACAATATAAACAATACTACAATATAATATATATTGACTAATAACAGATCAGTGTTATAAGGACTACAACAGAATGTACAATTTTTTTTAACAATACAAATATGTTAACTTTATATATCGTTGTCACTATAGTGTACGTGTACTATAGTATACGAGTGGCTTTTTATCTCAAAGTACAGAAAAAAATATTTTTAAATATAAAATATTGTAACATTATATACAAATATACAGATATGTTGACATTTCATTAATAAATATATACATATATAAATATTAAAAGTATATTGTAAAAAAAATAATTTTAAGCGTGCCAAATTGCGTTAATGTAGAGAAAAAATATTTTCAAATAGTAAATATAAAACGTAATATTATATACAAATATACATACATGTTGACATTTAATTATATATACACGTGTGTATATAATTTTGTATAATTTTCAAGCTTAACAAATTTGTTTCAAAGTAGGGAAAAATATTTTTAAAAATTAAATAGAAAACATTTTAATATTAAAAATATTAAATACAAATATATGTATTGTTGACATATTTAATTATATATATATATATATATATATAAGGACTGTCAGACGATTAATCACGATTAATCGCATCCAAAATAAAAGTTTATGATTACATACTATATCTGTGTGTGTATATATTATGTATATATAAATACACACACATACATGTTTATTAAAGAAAAATATTTTAGATTTATATATAAAATATTTATAATTCTATATATAATCTAAATTAAATAAAAGTATAACTATTCATACATATAAATATTGTTTTAATCTATACATGTATGTGCGTGTATTTATATATACATAGTAAATATACACAGTAAACACACATTTAGTATGTAAACATAAACTTTTGTTTTGGATGCGATTAATCGTTTGACAGCCCTAATATATATATATATATATATATATATATATATATATATATATATATATATATATATATGTGTGTGTGTGTGTGTGTGTGTGTGTGTGTGTGTGTGTATACAGTAGTCAACATTCGAAGTGGATCAAAACCTTTCATCAAATTTATCCTAAATTCAAAAACAATGCCCGTTCTTATCTTAGGACAACTTTGATGAACTTTTTTTGATCCACTTCGAATGTTGATTACTGTATATAGAGTTTTCATTTCAAGCGTGACAAATTTATCTCAAAGTTGTGAAAATCGGTTGGACCTTTTCTTTGAAAGTTAACTCAGGTATGACAGCGCTGACCCGGATGTTCTATCGTTGGCGTCTAGGAGCTGCAGTCTCGAGATGAGGTCTCCGTGCTGTGCTCTGACTAGAGCCAGAACAATAATACTGAGATTATCCAGTCATTCTCCTCACGGAAGACTTTCACGCGTCTCCAGTATTCATCACCGTCAGGCTCTGCGATGCTTTTGCACAGAGAGCTCGAAACCATATTACATCACAACTCCCATCTTCTATGTGAACGCGTCTCCTCACATTGGTCATGTGTATTCAGCGGTCACTGCTGACTGCCTGCACAGATACAAGCTCTTAAAGGGATACAGCTCCAGATTTGCCACAGGTATGTTTTATATATGTGACCCTGGACCACAAAACCAGTCATAAGGTTTAAATTTTACAAAACTGAGATATATACATCATATGAAAGTTCAATAAATAAGCTTTCTATTGATATATGGTTTGTTAGGATAGGACAATATTTGGCCGAGATACATCTATTTGAAAATCTGAAATCTAAGGGTGCAAAAAAATCAAAATACTGAGAAAATCACCTTTAAAGTTGTCCAAATTAAGTTCTTAACAATGCATATTACTAATCAAAAATTACATTTTGATATATTTATAGTAGGAATTTTACAAAAAATCTTCATGGAATATGATCTTTACTCAATTTCCTAATGTTTTTTGGCATAAAAGAAAAATCAATAATTTTGACCCATACAATGTGTTTTTGGCTATTGCTTCAAATATACCCCAGCGACTTAAGACTGGTTTTGTGGTCCAGGGTCACATATAGTCTCTCTGTGACAGTGCCCTCCAATAATATTGGCACCCTTGGTAAATATAAGCAAAAGTGGATGTGAAAATAAATCTGCGTAATTTATCCTTTTGATCTTTCATTCCAAAAATTCACAAAATTCTAACCTGTCATTGAAGTAAATTAATAGAACCTGGGGGTGAAATCTCATTATGAAATAAATGTTTTTTCTCTAGTTCACGTTGGCCACTATTATTGGCACCCAAATATTGCAACATCCTTTTCCCAAGATAACAGTTCTGAGTTTTCTCCAACAATGTCTGAGTTTGGAGAACACCTGACAAGAGATCAGAGACCATTCCTTCAAACAGAATCTCTCTCTTCCCAGCTTCATGTTGGTGGTGCTTCTCTTCAGTTTCTACAGGGAACTGGGACGGCCAAGGTAGAAGCCTCATTCTGTGCTCAGTGACACAATTTTAATGTTTGTTTTGGATCATCGTTCTGCTGGAAGATGCAACCATGGCCCATTATAAGTAAGATATCTAACAGAGGCAGTCAGGTTTTAATTTAGTTCCTTATATTTATAATCCTGTGGAACAGAAAGTCATGGCCGGACAATTATATGCTCATAGCCACCCCCCAAAATTTTTTAACATTAATGGGAATATACCTCAGAGACAACCTTTTTAGGAGTACTGATAATTGTGGCCAACGTGAACTAGAGAAAAACATTTTATAATGAGATTCCCCACCATTTTCCATAGTTTTACTTCAATGAATGGTTAGAATTTAGTGAATTTTTCCATTGAAAGATCTAAAGGATAATCAATGCAGATTTATTTTCACAGTCACCTTTGCTCATATTTGCTAAGGGTGCCAATATTAGTAGAGGGCACTGTATATACCAGGGTTCCCCAAATCTTACCCTGGAGGTCCAATGCGCTGCAGAGTTTAGCTCCAACCCTGATCAAACTCACCTACCTGTGATTCTCTAATGATCCTGAAGACCTTGATTAGCATGCTCAGGTGTGTTTGATTAGGGTAAGAGCTAAACTCTGCAGGAAAATGGATCTCGAGGTCCAGATTTGATGATCCCTGGTATATACTAACATCAGATGAGTATGTTATAGTGAGTTGTTTGTGTGTGTTTTTTCTGCAGGTACAGATGAACATGGGCTCAAGATCCAGCAGGCAGCCAGCAGCGCTGGTAAAGATCCTCTGAGCTTCTGCACTGAGGTCTCAGAGAGTTTCAAGCATGTTTTCCAAAGATGTAGTATTTCATACACTGACTACATTCGCACAACAGAGCAGAGGCACAGACAGGCTGTTGAACACTTCTGGACGGTTCTCCACAGCAAAGGCTTTCTCTACAAAGGCACGTATGAAGGCTGGTACTCCACTTCAGATGAAAGTTTTCTTACTCCAGCTCAAGTCACCGACAGCACAGACTCGGAGGGACGACAGATTAAAGTATCCACTGAAAGCGGCCACAAGGTACCGTCCATCCATCCTGTGTGGGAATAAAAGCATGTGCTGCTGTGTCAGTCAATCGCAACATCTAGGTTGGCAAACTGGGATGCATAGGGGCCATGGAGAAGTTTTAGGAAAAAGTATAAAAACATGGATTCAAATAAAATAGATTTTAAAAATCAGATTTTATAATAACTGGATTATAATAAATGAATAAAAATGAGATTAAATATACAAGTAAACTTAAAATTAGATAATACATGACTGAATTATATAAATAGGTGAATAATAGAATTAGAATAAAAAAGTGAACTGCTAAATAAAAAAAAAAGTGTAAAGTACATTCAAAATGTGATTAAATTAACAAATATGAGATAAAAAAATAGACTAAAAAGATATGTAAACTAAAAATTAGATAAGAGACTAAATTATATAAGTGAACAATAACATTAGATTAAAATATATATAGATTTAAATAAGTAAACAAATGAGAACAAAATTATATTAAAATAAGTGAACTACAAATTAGATTAAAGTAAATATTAAAATACATAAATGAGATTAAAAGCAGACTAAATTATATATGTATGTATGAGAACAATAAAATTAGATTAAAATAAATATGAATTGGAGTAAAATACAGAAATGGATTAAAATAAGTAAATGACTGAGATAAAAAAATAAATAAAACATAAATAAAAAATAAAATTACATTATAATTTGTGAACTACAAATTTGATTAAAATAAATTAATGTAAAATACATACAAATTTGATTAAAGATTAAAATAAGTAGGCAAATGAGAGAAAAATAAAACAGACTAAAATTTATAAGTGAACAACAAAATTGTATATTACAAATTAGATTGAAAGTAATATAAAACTAGAGTAAAATACATAAAAATTTGATTAAAATAAGTAAACAAATCAGATAAAAATAAAATCGTAGACTAACATTTATTAGTGAACCAAATTAGATTCAAGCAAGTAAACTAAAAATTAGATAAGACTTGGACTAAAATAAAAATCTGAATTTTAAAGTAAAGAACAAAAAGCTGATTAAAATAAATTAAGAAAGAATAATTAGATTTTTTTTTTGATTATTAAATAAAACTAATTAAATTAAAATAAATGACAGTACTAAAGCGGGTAGGAAAAAAGCAATGTAATTTAACAGAAACCAAATATTTTCCAAATAATATTTTACGTTGTTATAGTGTATAGTATACAAACTTTTATTAGTCCAATTTGGGTCTTTATGCATTTACTATATAGAATTGTAATTAATTTTTTCTGTGAAAAGCAAGACAAAATTGTAAAAAGCAAATATTGGCTATTTAATTCATGCAATGGTGGAAAAAAAAAAAAGGGCAAAATCCATGGGAGCAAAAAAAAAAATTTTGTTCGGTAATCGGCCCTCTGGCCAGTGTGTAATTTTGTCCTTCTTCAGCCAAGAATTTTCATTTCTACAAGATAGTTCATCACTAATCGATTAGTAGTGTTGACATACAAGACCTGATCAAACTCTTCTGAAGTTCTTCACAGTGCCATAATATAATTTCTCCATCCTCATTGACAGGTGGAGTGGATGAAGGAGGACAATTACATGTTCCGCCTATCAGCCTTTCGCACCGAATTGCTTCACTGGCTCAGATCGAACCCGAAGGTCATCCAGCCTGTCAAATTTCACGACTTGGTTCTTCCGTGGCTGGAAGACGACATCCCAGATCTGTCGGTATCCCGGCAGAAGAGCCGGCTCCAGTGGGGCATCCCTGTACCGGGCGATCCAGAACAAGTCATCTACGTTTGGCTGGACGCTCTGGTCAACTATCTGACGGTGGTCGGATATCCTCAGAATCACTCCCAATGGTGGACAGAGGTCCATCACATTGTGGGAAAGGACATCCTCAAGTTTCACGCAATATACTGGCCAGCGTTTCTAATGGCTGCGGGGTTGCCTCTACCTCAGACGATTTTTGTTCACTCTCACTGGACGGTGGAGGGAAAGAAAATGTCCAAGAGTCTCGGAAATGTGATCAAGCCGTTGGACGCCATTGAGAAGTTCACTGTGGACGGTTTGAGGTACTTTCTTCTCAGACAAGGGGTTCCTGATTCGGACTGTGACTATTACGATGATAAAGTCGTTAAGATGTGCAACAGTGAGTTAGCGGACGCCCTCGGAGGGCTGTTAAACCGCTGCACAGCGTCCTCGCTTAATCCCAAGCAAGTGTATCCTCACTTTTCCAACACTTGCTTTCCAAAACAAGGGCTTGAAGGAAGATCCGTCTCGGATGACTACAGAATGCTGGAGGCTGTATCAACGCTTCCGGTCGTGGTAGAGCAGCACTTTGACAATCTACATGTCTATAAAGCATTAGAGGCCATTAGCGCATGTGTGCGCCTCACTAACGGGTTTGTGCAAAGACACGCCCCGTGGAAACTGGACCGGAAAGATCCTGAAGACCAGCGGTGGCTTGACAGCATCCTTCACGTGTCTTTAGAGTGCCTCAGGATTTACGGGATTCTCCTGCAGCCTGTGGTGCCGGAGCTCGCGGATAAAGTCTTATCGAGGTTGGGAGTCACGCCTGAGGAGAGAAGCTGGGATTCTCTTAACTTCCTGATGAGGTATGAAGGACGAGAGTGTGGGTTTGAAGGAAGAGCGCTGGGTCCGGATTCGGGAGTGTTGTTTAGTCGTCTTGAAAGGAGAAGAACTCCCAAAGACCAATCGTAATGAATACTCGAACCTCAACGTGAATTAAAGGAGAAGTCATTTCCAGAACAAAAATGTACAGGTGATGTACTTACCCCCTCGTCATCTGAGATGCATCCGTTTTTCTTCTGTCGTAAAGAAATTGTTTTCTGAGGAAAACATTTCAGGACTTTTCTCCATGTAGAGGACTTCTATGGTGCCCCCGAGTTTGAACTTCCAAAATGGAGCTTCAAAGGGCTCTAAATGATCCCAGCCGAGGAAGAAGGGTCTTATCTGGTGAAACGATTGGTTATTTTCTAAAAACATTTACAATTTATATACTTTTTAACCTCAAATGCTCGTCTTTCCTCTTTCTCTGGAATGTGCATGAGTAGTCGAAAAACTGGTTGAAAAACTCACATCTTATTTTTTTACCTTAACTATAAAAGTCATTTTTAAAATCATCCTCCGTCGCTACCTTAAATGTAAAACAGCGATGTAGGGCGTTTTTGAAGTTGAGGGAGAAAATGAGATGGGAGTTTTTCGACATACAGTAACTGTCTTGAGTTCAGGCAGAGCTAGACAAGATGAGCATTTGAGTTTAAAAAGTATAGAAATTATAAATTTCTTTAGAAAATCGATGGAGAAGACCCTTCTTCTTTGGCTAGGATGGTTTAGAGCTCTTTGAAGCTGCATTTTAGGAAGTTCAAACTCGGGGCACCATAGAAGTCCACTATATGGAGAGAAATCTTGAAATGCTTTCTTCAAAAAAGAATTTCTTTATGACTGAAGAAAGAAAGACATGGACATCTTGGATGACAAGGGGGTGAGTGCATTACCTGTAAATTTGTTCCGGAAGCGAACTTCTTTAATGTAGTAATAAACAATAACGATGCTGTTGGGCTTCCAAAGATTGATGATGATTAAAGGTCAGACTCCATATACAATGTACGACAAAGGCATGAAAACTGACATGGTTTTTTTTTAATGAGAAATACACGAAACTGAAAAATTGTACAAATTGAAATAAAATAAAAAAGGTTGCAATATTCTTATAATTTCCTGTACTTCTTTTTACATAAACTCTTCCATGGTTCACCTCAGAATGAATCCTCTATGACGTTCAGAAACACATGTCTGAAAACAATGACTCTACTTCAGATTCTGTCAGGTTCTTCTCTTAGAAAGCTCCATGTAGCAGGGGATCCACTAACATGGATGCGAAACTACTCTTTATCACTGGTGAAATGCATTCAGGCCGCTCTCAGAAATATGAATTGGTGTTCTGTCCAGGTTGAGTACCTAGGGAGAGAAAAAAAAATGCATTTTAATACAGAAGGATGAAAACAATTAAAGGGAAAGTACACTTAAATTAAAATTTTGTTATCAATTATTCACCCTCATGTCGTTCCAAACTCGTAAGGATATTTTAAATGAGGATATTTTAGATGAAATCCGAGAGCTTTCTGACCTTCCATAGAGAGCAAGGGTACTACCACAGTCAAGACGCAGAAACATAGTAAGGCCATTGTTCAAATTTTAATATATTTTAAAATGTAATTTATTCCTGTGATCAAAGCTACATTTTCAGCATCACCACTCTGGTCTTCAGTGTCACATGATCCTTCAGAAATCATTTTAATATGCTGATTTGCTCACCTTTATTTATATTTATATAGCGCTTTTAACAATACAGATTGTGTCAAAGCAACTGCACAGTATTTAAACAGCACAATAGTGTGTAAGTAACGCATTATTGTAGACAATCAATTTTCAGTTAAAGTTAGTTCAAGAAACTTTTTGTTCTCATTATCAATATTTGAAAACAGTGTTTTCAGGATTCTTTGATGAACAGAAAGATCCAAAGATCAGCATTTACCTGAAATAAAAAGCTTTTGTAACATTATACACTTCACCATTTAACAGATTGGAGAAATTAATACTTTTATTTAGCAAGGATGTTTCAAATTGATCAAATGTGATGATAAAGACATTTATAATGTTACTGCTAATATTAATGCTGTTATGAACTTTTATTATTCAATAAAGAAACCTGAAAAAATTACACTAATAATAATAATAATGTTTTTTTGAGCATCAAATCAGAATATTAGAATGATAGTGTGAGTGTGGTAAGAATGCTGAAAATTCAGCTTTGAAATCACAAGAATACATTTTATTTAGAATATATTCAAATAGAAAACAGTTATTTTAAAAAGTACAAATATTTCAAAATTTTACTGTTTTTGCTGTACTTTGGATCAAATAAATGCAGGCTTGGTGAGCAGAAAAAAATCTTACTGTTCAAAAACTTTTGACAGGTAGTGTGTATATTGTAATCCTCCTTTATAGCCTATTCCACTCTCAAATGCACACATAAATGATGCCCAGTTCACTGAGATGTGCGTTTGTTTTCTTTATTTTACAAAAGCACAACAATGTTGTGCATTGTACGTGTGCACAAATAAAAGTTGAACCTTTTACAGTCTAGAGTGATGTATTACAGATTATTACTCTTATCTTTAGAGCCAAACCGATGGCATATTTTAAGTTGTTTCCACTGCTATCTGGAAAAATAAATGCGAGTGTTCATGCCAGTGCCTCCATGTCATGAGGTAGAGCGCTAACAGCATCCACACTTCACAAAAACACTTGGATGCACCTAATAGCACACATTTATCTAGGTTAACATTACAGTGAGCGGCTACTACAAATAAGCCAAATAAAATGTAATTACTTCAAGAACCTGCCATTAATACAGTGCACAGCATAAACGAGTACACCCCCTCTTAATATATATAAAAGATGTATTTTCTTAATGATCACTAATATAATTCATGGAAAGATGGCAATATTTAAATGTATTAAACATATACTTAATAAAAACAACAAAATATATGCCAATATTTCCTGTAATATAAGTAAATTAGCCAATTTTGTTTAAATAATGGATTGCAGAAATCTGTACACCCTATATGTTATTCAGCAAATGTATAATATTGTAGTACCTAATATGTCTTCCAGAACATTAAGTATACTGCTCTGACCCTTCTTGGCACTGAGTGTACAAGTTCATGGCAAATTTTCACATCTGTCCTGTTTAACTCCTGGAGGACGACCTCTTTAAATGCCCTTTTGCTTAGCTCTTCTCTACAGAATCCCCCACAGCTGCTCAAGAGTGAAATACATGTCCACTGAAGGATTTTCACCTTGGGAGAATAAATATCCTCATTGTCATGCTGAAAAAATGCCCAATAATGCAGGGAATGAAGGGAAGGGTAGCATCTGCAGTTTCAGTTTTTTGTATTCCATCACACAGTAGTGTGTGAATTGAAGACAGCACTGATAAAGCACAGCTCCCTCACACCTTCAGCACTCATACATCCCTGTAGAAGAGCTTTACTACCACTGAACGTCACTGTAGGTGCCAGGCACTTCTCGCTGTACTCCTCCTGTAGCAACACCAGAACATTTTGGATGCTTTTGGATCCGAAATGATTGACTTGGTCCCTTGACACCAGAGTATGGATTCCCAGAAGTCTCTATTTTGTAAATATGGGCCTTGGAGGAGGTTAAATGAGTTTACTGTGCTTTGGCTACAGTAGGTAACTCTAGTGGTGACAATAACCATGCATGTCCCTTCTGCAAGCTGCGTCGTACTCTGTGAGATAAAGTGTCACTCTTCATAGCTTTTGCCTGCTCTGATACTCTTACATGGCATTTCTCTGCCTCATTTTGTAGCAAAAATTCACTCATCATTAGGACCTGGTTATTTCAGGAGCCATGTCACAAGGCCATTGTTTTTGAATGTCAGTGCTACTCCTGCTATATTTTCACACTTAAAACAATAATTTGGTATTCCTCTTGTACCACTGTCCTCTTTTCTGCTAAGAAATAAGTCACCTGGCAGTTCTCTCCCAAGTGGTTTCATTGTTGACAGCATTAAGTCTGGGTATGATTCAGTAGGCTTTAAAACACCTTTAACTGTCAGGAAATTACTTTTGGTTCAGTATAACTACTGGTTGATCAAAAATAGCTTTAAACTTGCACTTTTTTTTTTTTTTTAGTTTTATTTAGTAACTCTCAGGAGGGTGTACTCATTTTTGCAACACAACATTTTATCACTTTGATAGGAAAATCTTAATTTGCTAAATAATTTTGACATTCTTCTTTGGTAATTGATCAAGCGGGCCTGTTGGAACATTATATCTCCAAAGAATCCTAATATGTCTTTCAAGTGAAGAGTAATTGCTCAATTTGTTAAGTTTTAGAGGGGGTGTACTCATTTTGGTCAACTAACGTTTATTCGACTATTAGGGGGACAACCCTTTAAGAAATAATAATGATTTATTTTGATATTCTCCAATATCTAGACACAAGCTTTTGAAAACATTTGGAAGGCAATGTACATTTAGCAAAAACACAGTACTGTATCATGGCTGTTTAAAATGGAGAAATGTAAATATTGAAGCATACTTGAGAGCTGCTGCTGGAGCTGTCTGACCAGTGCTGCGGTCTGCTGCTGCTGCTGGGTCTGTTGCATGCCTTGCCGTGGGAACTGAGACAAAATAGAGAAGAAAATGTTCAAAATATATTAAAAAAAGCCCTTTGTGTTTCAGTACACGATGCGTTTTCAAAGCTGCTGTAGATGTGCAGATAGTTTGCGGTCTTACCATGGGCTGCATTCCCAGGGCCTGTCCGGGAGGCTGGGCTGCTGCCACCTGCTGCTGTTGAACCTGCTGCTGCGGCACCTGTTGAGACTGAACTTGCTGCTGCTGCTGCTGCACCTGCTGCTGCTGTTGCACTTGCTGCTGAACCTGCTGCTGCTGCTGCTGCACCTGCACCTGCTGCTTTAAGACCAACAAACAGATACCATGACATTACAGGTCAGTCCTTGAAATGTGAAATTCGCAGTATCCCACAATGCATTGCAGCATGTGGTGTACGTACTCTGAGAGCTGGATGCTGTCTGATCATCTGCTGTTGTTGCTGCTGGGCTGCTTGTTGTTGTTGTTGCTGCTGCTGCTGCTGCTGCTGCTGTTCCATCATCTGATTGGGCCTCATGTTGGGATGCATGGCCTGTGCTCCCATGTGGCCTTGACCCAGGCTGTGCATCATAGGCGTCTGCTGCATGGACTGATGGGGAAACCTGAGACGGAAGGTGAAAGTTAAGATGACCGGAACCTATCAATGTCTAAACTCGATTATTTTACATAAAACAATGAAATGTCAAAGCGCTTTTTTACATTAAAACACAACTTAAAAACAAACATGGCTGGACACAAAAACTCTTTCTGTGTTAATGACAGCATGTACAATGAGGAAAAAAATTATTTGATCCCATGCTGATTTTGTATGTTTGCCACTGACCAAGAAATGATCAGTCTATAATTTTAATGGGAGGGTTATTTGAACAGTGAGACAGAATAACACAAAAAAAAAAAAAGCATTTCAAAAAAGTTATAAATTGATGTGCATTTTATTGAGTGAAATAACGATTTTATTCCCTATCAATCAGCAATATTTCTGGCTCCCAGGTTCCCACTCTAAGCCAATTGTCAAATGACTTCCCTAACTTTCACTGACTAAAAAGCTGAATTTCCATGACCTAAAATGAACTGATCCATCAATCTGCAAGCTATATTTACTTGTGCACAGACGTTTTAGTACAAAACACACATGCACTACTTTTTATTTTGCTTTTACCTGTTAAATGCACTGATATTTTTCTGTATTATTTCTACAAAAACAAATTTATGTTTTTTTATGCCTTTATAACCATAACCTAAGCATAACAATAGGCATAACACACGAAACAACGCCATAAAACAAAATACGATATAGAAAAGTTACAGCAAACAAACCAAAATTACTGACATTTAATTAATTAAAACAATTAATATTAAGAATTTCACTGTTTCAGCTAGGTTTCATAATGTTTGTATGATAAAATTAATCAGGAAACTAGATGAGGTAAAAAAAAAAAAAAAAAAAAAAGTGTAAGCGTTGACAGTCTATTGATTTGTGTTTATAGGTAAAAGTTTTATTTTAAAAAGAAATTATAATTGAGCACAGCTAAAATTTGACAAAAAATGCTTGACTTTTAGTCAACTAAAACTTGACTAAACAAAAATAAAACACAGGAGAATGACTAAATGTGACCCTGGACCACAAAACCAGTCATAAAGCTGAATAAATAAGCTGTCCATTGATGTATGTTATGGATAGGACAATATTTGGCCGAGATACAACTATTTGAAAATCTGCAATCTGAAAGTGCAAAAAAATCTAAACATTGAGAAAATCACCTTAAAAGTTGTCCAAATGAAGACCTTAGCAATGCATTTTACAAATCAAAGATTACGTTTTGATTTATTTATGGTAGGAAATTTACTAAATATCTTCATGGAACATACCATTTACTTAACATCCTAATGATTTTTGGCATAAAAGAAAAATAGATAATTTTGACCCATTCAATGTATTGTTGGCTATTGCTACAAATATGTGACCCTGGACCACAAAACCAGTCTTAAGTCGCTGGGGTATATTTGTAGCAATAGCCAAAAATACATTGCATGGGTCAAAATTATTGATTTTTCTTTTATGTCAAAAATCATTAAGAAATTAAGTAAAGATCATGTTTCATGAAGATTTTTTGTAAAATTCCTACTGTAAACATATCAAAATGTAATTTTTGATTTGTAATATGCATTGTTAAGAACCTAATTTGGACAACTTTAAAGGTGATTTTCTCAGTATTTTGATTTTTTTGCACCCTTAGATTCCAGATTTCAAATAGATGTATCTCGGCCAAATATTGTCCTATCCTAACAAACCATACATCAATAGAAAGCTTATTTATTGAGCTTTCATTTGATGTATAAATCTCAGTTTTGTCAAATTTAACCTTATGACTGGTTTTGTGGTCCAGGGTCACATATACTCATGCTACTTAAGACTGGTTTTGTGGTCAAAAAATATGATCAAAATTAAAAAGGACATGACCTTTCTGACTGACCTTTGTGTGTTCTGCATTGTATGTGCATATGTTCCAGGAGCCTGCTGATGGACGTAGCCACTAGGCCTCTGCTGCATTTGCCTAAGAGGGTCCACCATGGCTGGGTTTGTTCCAGGATGTCCGCCTTGGAAGCCCTGGTTACCGTAAGAAGTAGGGACTATTCCACCGGGCTGAGAGGGGTGCGGTTGCATCCCCATGTGTGAACCATAGGTGGTGTAGCCCTGGGAAATGTTCTGAAGAGAGCAACGTGAGAGTACTGGGTTGTTATCATTGGCTTCCAGTGAATTCTCAACAAATCAACAATGCAAATTTGCCTGTACTTGCCTGTGCCGGTTGCATTGATGGATACTGTTGATTAGGTGCAACCTGTCTGATCTGCTGTCCAAGTAAATGATTATGATTCTAGAAAAGTGCAAAAAGAGCATAAAAAAAACAAATGCCTTCCATTTCCTGAAAATTATCATGCATCATTTTTTAATTAAGCATTCACAAACCAACAGGAGACAAAATCCACAGATGGTGCTTGTCCTTGGAAACACATCACCATGACGGTCTACATCAGTGGTTTTCAAACTTTAAAAGCGAGCCATTTTTTCCTTTTTAAACTGACGTGACCCATATATGGAAGCTTGTGTCTGCTACTGACCAGAAATAGTATAGCATATTTATTTATTTAATGCCATATCAGCATCTTAGGCTATTTTCATGGCAAAAATACAAATATAACAAATACAATATCCAGCAAACAAACACTAATTATTTACCAGATATATTTCTTGTTATTTATTATTTGTACATGTCTGACCAGAAATAATAATTAAAAAAAAAAAGTTAACTGCGACTTTCTCACAATTGCGTGATATAAACTCTCAGTTGTGAGTTTGTGTCAGAATTGTGCTATAAAGTCGCAGTTCTGTGCTAGAAAGCTACAACTGCAATTTATAAACATGCAATTGAGTATAATCAAGTCAGAATCGCAAGATATAAACTTCCATTTTTAAGAAAATCTCACATTTCTGAATTTCTCTCACAATTCACAATTTATATTCCACAATTCCTACTTTGCAATGAGTTTATATCACGTAATTCTGACGAAAGAAAAGTCAAAACTGTGTGCTATCAAGTTGCTATCAAGTCAGAATTGTGAGAATTACCTTTTTAACTTTTTATTTAGTGGCTTAAACGGGTTTCCATACCCATATATACAACCATTTGCATTCAATCAACTAAAGCCATAATACTTGTAAAACTGCAGACTTGGCCAACGTTTACACTATTTCTGCGTAATTAAATTGATTTTTCTGGAACGCAATTTTGATGGAGAGAATCCCCAATGGAGAGGAAAAATGCACTGGGCTAGATTTAACTAGCATTTGGGCTTAATTTGTTTTGCAGACCTGGCAACCCTGTTTCCCAGTTTAAGCCTCTACTCTGCTATTTTTTTTTTAACGAGAATACCATCCCAGAAGTAATTTATTAACACTATTAATTCCCAGCACACTCACTGTGTACATTACAGGCTTAGACACCAATATTTAAATGATTCAGAAAAGAAGAATCACTGTCTGACTAATAAAGGTTTCACTAAGGAGATTAAGGTTAAAATTATGATTCTTCAGTAGTAGTAAAGGAGCAGGTTTTCTGGGATCTGAAGGAGAGTTTTGAGCAGGAAATAGTGAGGCATGATCTTAGACTTAAGGCGAGACACTGCAGGTGAATAGGGTAAAAAACAAACTAATAGTTATCACCATACTTACTCAGTTGATTGATTACATTGATAATTGCAAACAATTTTTGTATTACAAGTTTTCGAAAATGTTAGGTTTTAATATGCAAATGAGGCATTATTTAATCAAATATGCACTAATTTACATACATTTCTAGTACAAAAATCTAAACGATCTAAAATCTAAAAAAAGTCAGTGTCAAAATATTTTTTGACATTAGATTCAAATGTTTTTATTGAAGGAATTTTGGGTCTCATTTTGTCACTCCATAATTCAAAAAGACCTAGAACAGACGGAAAACTATTTTTTTTACAGTTTTTGGGGTAATAAAATGTTATAAATGCAAATTATATGTGACCCTGGACCACAAAACCAGTCTTAAGTCGCTGGGGTATATTTGTAGCAATAGCCAAAAATACATTGCATGGGTCAAATTTTTTTATTTTTATTTTATGCCAAAAATCATTAAGAAATTAAGTAAAGTACATGTTCCATGAAGATTTTTTGTAAAATTCCTACTATAAACATATCAAAATGTAATTTTTGATTTGTAATATGCATTGTTAAGAACCTAATTTGGACAACTTTAAAGGTGATTTTCTCAGTCTTTTTGATTTTTTTGCATCCTCAGATTTCTGATTTCAAATAGATGTATCTCAGCCAAATATTGTCCTATCATAACAAACCATACATCAATAGAAAGCTTATTTATTGAGCTTTCATATGATGTATAAATCTCAGTTTTGTCAAATTTAACCTTATGACTGGTTTTGTGGTCCAGGGTCACATATATGAACAAATCCTTCTGTAAAAACCTTCAGGACATAGACAATAATAAAAATTTAAAGTTTGGCGTGTAAGTGCTACTGAAGTGGAGATTTATGGCTCAGTGTAGAGGAAAAAAACTCATTTTGCAAAAACGGCCTTTAAAAATATGGATTGTAATTGAAATCTATTGACTCAAATAGATAAAGTGCTATAAAAGAAAGACTTAGCAGTGTCTTTTGGATGTTTTATTTTCCACTTGTCCGAAAAAAAAAAAAAACAGCCCAGAATCTCAAACTTGACAGGTGCATGAAAAAATGTTTTTTTTTGCCTGATCCAGACTGGCATAAGTCATTGGTCACAAATATGTGAGGGGCCTCTGCAGTGCATGTTTGCCTGGGCAAGCACCACTAATTACAGGACATGTGTTAAAACAAAGCAGATGAACTATCACACAAATACAAGTAAACCATGTGTGTTTTTGGTCTGGGGTCTTGATTAGTAAAACCAGACTCACCAGTCTGACCTGTAGCTGATGACGGAGAATCTGCCCCTGAGGCATGCTCTGCGGGGGCTTATAGCCCATCTGGTATGGCTTGTCCATTCCCATCATGTTGCCCATGCCAGCACCCTGCATATTAGCCATGTTGTAGTTGGCACGTGGAGGAATCTTGCCCATCGGACCCCTGGGACGGAAAGGGGGCTCTAAACCGGGGCCTCCTTAGGGGGAAAGAATGCAGAAAAGACAAGGTAAAGAACAAGTAAAAGATGCATAAGATGACTGAAACAACTGCTTTATCAAGTTCAAAAGTGAAAAAGGCTAAAAGGCATGAACTGACCTGGTGGTAGAGGCTGGTTTTGGGCATACATGTTCATTGGAGCTTGGTAGCCCATTCGGAAAGACATGTTTGGTTGGCCCATGTTCATCAATTCAGGAGCCATGCCTGGCGTGTACTGCATGACTGGATTGTGCTGCTTGTAGTCCTAGACCACAGGAAATGATTGCAATTTTAATTACAATTTAATGGAAAACTTGGTTTTATGACTTCTTAAGTCTCTCCCATTCTACCTCTGACAGACTACTACACTACTACCACTACTACACATCTTCTAAAAGAGTACTGAATAAATTTGATCACAAAACCACAGGCAAAGAAGCAGCAAAAAATAATAATCCCATTGTTTAGATATTCATATGACTAAATATCATAGGGGCCAAACACTCAAAGGTATCTAATAAAAATACAAAAATAAACACTGCTGCTCAGAAGTTTGGGATCATTAAGAGTTATGATGTTTTTTAAAAAGATTTTGTTAAATTTATTTGATAGTAAAAAAAAAAAAAAAGCGTAATATTATGAAATATTATTGCAATTCAAAAAAAAAAAAAATTCAAAAAAAAAAAAATTATATATATATATATATATATATATATATATATATATATATATATATATATATATATATATATATATATATATATATACACATACACACACTTTAAAATACAATTTACTTCTGTGATGCAAAGCTAAATTTTCAGCATCATTACTCCAGTCTTCAGTGTTACACGATCCTTCAGAAATCATTATATTACTTATATCATTAGTTTTATGTTGGAATTTTTTTTTTGGAACCTGTTATACTTTTTTTGATGAATAAAAATAAAAAATAAAAATTCTCAAGTCTTTACTATCACCTTTTATCAATTGAACACATCCTTTATGAATAAAAGTATTAATTTCTTTCCAAGAGAGAAAGAAAAACAATTACTGACCCCAAACATTGAACAGGGCTTACAAAACCTTTCTATTTTAAATAAATGCGGTTCTTTTTAACTTTTTATTGATCAAGGAATCCTGAAAAAATTATCACAGGTTCCGAAAAAAAAAAAAAAAAAACTGTTTCCAACATTAAAATGATTTCTGAAGGATCATGTGACACTGAATACTGGAGTAATGATGTGGAAATTCAGCTTTGCATCACAAAAATAAATTATACTTTAAAATACATTACAATACAAAAACCCTATTTTAAATTGCATTAACATTTCACAATTTTACAGTATTTTTCTGTATTTTTAATCAAATAAACTCAAAAGTCTCCTTTAAAAAGGCTTAAAAATCTTACTGATCCCAAACTTTTAAGCAGCAGTGTACAAAGATGATATATTTTTTTGCTTCCTTTCTCATTTGTACCTCTTGTTTATTTGCAGAAGTTGGTTTCTTTTTCTTTTTCTTCTTATTGGAGTCCGTTGCGACATTCGAGACAGTCTTCTCCGGCTTCCCTGTATCCACCTTCTTGTCCGGCTCAGGAGCAACAGGTGTAGGTGGCTCTTCCTCCTCTTGGGGCAGGTTGAGGGGCGCCAGATAGTAACTGCGCTGTTTGGGTTTTATGTGAGTGTGGTAAAGCAGGAGCCGCTGTTGCTCTTCAAACTTTGTGACTTTACGGTCGACCCGCACCGTCCCGAACCACCCCCAGGAGAGCGGAGCCGAGTGCTTCAGGCCCTCGAACACATCCCAAGGAGAAATCTTCTGCTTGGTTGACACCTGAAGACCCTGTATGCGAGAAATCATGACATAAAGGTCAGCAAATGTCC